>NW_025803006.1:0-3262 GCF_021613505.1 Equus quagga
GATGTCTGCAAGACAGAGGCACATACGGGGAAGGGCAGGGAGGCCCCACTGGGGATGCAGGACCGGTAGAGGGATCCGCCTGGGCCAGGCGGTACAGGCATGGAGGGCTCAGGAAGCTCCCGGGGGTCTGCAGGGCTGGAGCGGGTGGGTCCTAGGGCCCAGGTGGTCTGAGAGGAGGCTGGACAGGCGGCCAGCCCCAGACCTGGAGGACCCGTCCCTGGAGGACAGACTTCACGTGGGGAATCCTGGGAGATGTTTGAAAGCAAAGGACATGCCCAGACTTGGGTGAGTGGAGGTGGGAATCCAGAACTAGAGAGGCCTCAGGGAGCATGTGGCGGTGTCCCAGGCAGTGTGGACAGATGTGTGCACAGATGCAGGAAGTGGAAGAAACAGGAGAGAGAAGCCAGGATTTTTCCCTGGGCAGTTAAGAGAAGCTGTGACTGCATCAACGTCTCCTGTATTTTAACAAAATGGTCCAAGAGAAGGGGTGATCTTCAAGGCGTTGGTCTCCCCCAAGGATGTCCACTCACTGACAGGCCCCTCAGGGCCAGGGGCACAGAGAGGGTGGGCCTGAACCAAGGGGGCCATGTCCAGGCGTGGGGACGGACCCATGGCCCATTTGGGGAGCAGTAAGCTAGGAGGGAGGGAAACGCCCAAGCTGGTTTTACAGGGGAGGGGCGCTGGCCAGTGCTGGGGGCGCCGGGGCAAAGGGGGCGTGCAGGCTGAGAGAGGAGTGAGGTGCGTGAGGTCCCTCACGTTGCCCTTGTATGGCCATGGCCGCTTCCTTCCCTCCCGAGCCCCTCCTGACTCCTTGGCAACTACTAATTTGCTCTTTGTTTCTAATTTCATCCTTTCACGATTGTTCTAATTCTGCCATTTCACAATTGTTCTATCAATGGAATCATACAGTGTGTAACATTTCGGGACTGGCTTTTTCACCCAGCACGATTCTCTGGCTGTCCATCCAGCTTGTTGTTGTATCATAGTTTGTTCCTTTTTATAGATGAACGATATTCCAAGTACGGAACCTTCTGAGCCCGGCTTCTGTGGTTCACATACGCCTTTGCCATTCACCGGGGTTACCCCGCTCATCAAGAGCTCGTTCCTTTCTGCTGCTGAGTGGGATTCCGTTTATGAATGTGTCGCGGTTGTTTAGCCATTCACCAGCTGGGGAACATCTGGCTTGGTCCCAGTTTGGGGCAATGGTGAATAAAGCTGGAATAAACATTTACATACCACTTTTTGTTTGAACGTCATTCCATTTGGGTGGATACCCAGACGTAGGGCTGGATGGATCCCGCGGTGAATGTATGTGTATAAGAAGCTACTAAACAGCTTCCCAAAGCAGCTGTGCCTTTTCCATGCCCGAGAGCAATGTGTGAGCAGGCTGGGTGCTCTGCATCCTCACTAGCGCTCAGTACTGTCAGTTTTTTGAGAAATTGAGGTAAAATTCATTTAACATAAAATTCACCATTTTAACCATTTTGAAGTGTACAATTCAGCAGCATTTAGTGCATTTACAGTGTTGTGCAGCCATCCCCACTATCTAATTCCAGAATAGATTAATCGCCCCGAAAGGAAACCCCGAAGCAGTTGGTCACTGCTCCCCCAGCCCCCAGCCCCCAGCCCCCGCGACTGCTCGTCTGCTTCTGGCTCTGACTCTGTCTATTCGGGACATTTCATGGAAATGGAATCGCACAACACATGGCCTTCTGTGTCTGGCTTATTTCACTTAGCACATTTTCAAGTCTCCTCCAAGTTGTAGCACGTACTTCATTCCTTTTAAGGCCAAACAATACTCGGCTGTACAGGTATACTACGTTTCGCTCATCCATTCGTTGGCTGATAGGCATCACGGTTATGGCCACCTTTGGGCTGTTGTGAATAGAGCTGTTATGAACATTCATGTCAAGTTTTTGTTGGAAAACCTGTGTTCAGTTCTTTGGGGAATATGCCCAACAGTGGAATTTCTTGGTCACGTGGTAACTCTGAGTTTAACTTTTTGAGGACAGCCAATCTGTTTTGCACAGTGGCTGCACCATTTTACAATCCCACAAGCAGTGCACAGGGGTTATAGCTCTCCAGATCATCGTCAACACTTATTTTCCTTTTTTTTGTTATAGCCATGCTCCTGGCTGTGAAGTGGCATCTTGCTGTGCCTCTGACTTGCACCTCCCTCTAATGACTAATGGTGTCGAGCGTCTTTTCACATCATTGATGGCCATTTTATATTTTCTTTGGAGAAATGTCTGTTCAAGTCCTTTGCCCGTTTTTTAACTGGGTTATCTTCTGTTGCTGAGTTATAAGATTTCTTTACATGTTCTAACTACTCAACCCTTATCAGATATACGATTTGCAAATCATTTATCCCTTTCTCTGAGTTGTCTTTTCACTTTCATGACAGTTTTCTTTGATTCACCAAGTGGCGAATTTTGATGTATTTTTTCTTTCATTGCTTGTACTTTTTGTGTCATATCTGAGCCTCTGTCGCCTAATCCAAGGTCCTGAAGCTTTACACCTATGTTTTCCTCTGAGAGTTGTACAGTTTTCGCTCTTACACGTAGGTCTTTGACCCACGCAGAGCTATTTTTCGTCTGTGGTGTGAGGCAGAGGTTCACCCTCATTCTCGCGCATGTGGAGGTCCAGTTGTCCCAGCACCGTTTGTTGGAGAGACTATTATCACCCCTGTTGAATTGTCTCAGCCCCTTCATCAGAAAATCAGTTGACAATAGATGCAAGGGTTCTTCTGGGCTCTCACTTCTGTTCCTTTGGTCTATACGTCTGTCCTTATGCCAGTACCACACTGTTTGATTACTTTAGCTTTGTAGCAGCTTTTGAAATTCGGAAGAGTGAGGCCTTTAACTTTGTTCTTCTTTTTCAAGATTGTCTTGCCTATTGGAGTCCCATGCAATTCCATATGAATTTTTGGATCTGTGTTTCCATCTCTGTAACAATTGCCGGCCATCGAGCTTTTGGCAGGGATTGCCTTGACTCTGTAGGTCACTTTGGGTGGCATTGCCATCTCAACGATATTAAGTCTTCCAAACCACGAACGCAGGATCTTTCCATTTACTTAGGTCATTCATTTCTTTGAACCACATTTTGCAATTTTCAGTGTACAAGTCTTTCACCTCATTGGTTAAATTTAGTCCTAAGTATTTTATTCTTTTGATACTATTGTAAAGAATTTTTTCTTAATTTCCTTTTTTAATTGTTCACTGCTAGTGTATGGAAATATGACTTTTTCTATTGTGTAGAAATA
>NW_025803007.1:0-3396 GCF_021613505.1 Equus quagga
CCAGGGCAGCGAGATTTGGCCCCAACTCAAGGTCCACCGGGAGAGGGCGATGTCTGCAAGACAGAGGCACATACGGGGAAGGGCAGGGAGGCCCCACTGGGGATGCAGGACCGGTAGAGGGATCCACCTGGGCCAGGCAGTACAGGCATGGAGGGCTCAGGAAGCTCCCGGGGGTCTGCAGGGCTGGAGCGGGTGGGTCCTAGGGCCCAGGTGGTCTGAGAGGAAGTTGGACAGGCGGCCAGCCCCAGACCTGGAGGACCCGTCCCTGGAGGACAGACTTCACGTGGGGAATCCTGGGAGATGTTTGAAAGCAAAGGACATGCCCAGACTTGGGTGAGTGGAGGTGGGAATCCAGAACTAGAGAGGCCTCAGGGAGCATGTGGCGGTGTCCCAGGCAGTGTGGACAGATGTGTGCACAGATGCAGGAAGTGGAAGAAACAGGAGAGAGGAGCCAGGATTTTTCCCTGGGCAGTTAAGAGAAGCTGTGACTGCATCAACGTCTCCTGTATTTTAACAAAATGGTCCAAGAGAAGGGGTGATCTTCAAGGCGTTGGTCTCCCCCAAGGATGTCCACTCACTGACAGGCCCCTCAGGGCCAGGGGCACAGAGAGGGTGGGCCTGAACCAAGGGGGCCATGTCCAGGCGTGGGGACGGACCCATGGCCCATTTGGGGAGCAGTAAGCTAGGAGGGAGGGAAACGCCCAAGCTGGTTTTACAGGGGAGGGGCGCTGGCCAGTGCTGGGGGCGCCGGGGCAAAGGGGGCGTGCAGGCTGAGAGAGGAGTGAGATGCGTGAGGTCCCTCACGTTGCCCTTGTATGGCGACGGCCGCTTCCTTCCCTCCCGAGCCCCTCCTGACTCCTTGGCAACTACTAATTTGCTCTTTGTTTCTAATTTCGTCCTTTCAAGATTGTTCTAATTCTGCCATTTCACAATTGTTCTATAAATGGAATCATACAGTGTGTAACATTTCGGGACTGGCTTTTTTCACCCAGCACGATTCTCTGGCTGTCCATCCAGCTTGTTGTTGTATCATAGTTTGTTCCTTTTTATAGATGAACGATATTCCAAGTACGGAACCTTCTGAGCCCGGCTTCTGTGGTTCACATACGCCTTTGCCATTCACCCGGGTTACCCCGCTCATCAAGAGCTCGTTCCTTTCTGCTGCTGAGTGGGATTCCGTTTATGAATGTGTCGCGGTTGTTTAGCCATTCACCAGCTGGGGAACATCTGGGTTGGTCCCAGTTTGGGGCAATGGTGAATAAAGCTGGAATAAACATTTACATACCACTTTTTGTTTGAACGTCATTCCATTTGGGTGGATACCCAGACGTAGGGCTGGATGGATCCCGCGGTGAATGTATGTGTATAAGAAGCTACTAAACAGCTTCCCAAAGCAGCTGTGCCTTTTCCATGCCCGAGAGCAATGTGTGAGCAGGCTGGGTGCTCTGCATCCTCACTAGCGCTCAGTACTGTCAGTTTTTTGAGAAATTGAGGTAAAATTCATTTAACATAAAATTCACCATTTTAACCATTTTGAAGTGTACAATTCAGCAGCATTTAGTGCATTTACAGTGTTGTGCAGCCATCCCCACTATCTAATTCCAGAATAGATTAATCGCCCCGAAAGGAAACCCCGAAGCAGTTGGTCACTGCTCCCCCAGTCCCCAGCCCCCAGCCCCCGCGACTGCTCGTCTGCTTCTGGCTCTGACTCTGTCTATTCGGGACATTTCATAGAAATGGAATCGCACAACACATGGCCTTCTGTGTCTGGCTTATTTCACTTAGCACGTTTTCAAGTCTCCTCCAAGTTGTAGCACGTACTTCATTCCTTTTAAGGCCAAACAATACTCGGCTGTACAGGTATACTACGTTTCGCTCATCCATTCGTTGGCTGATAGGCATCACGGTTATGGCCACCTTTGGGCTGTTGTGAATAGAGCTGTTATGAACATTCATGTCAAGTTTTTGTTGGAAAACCTGTGTTCAGTTCTTTGGGGAATATGCCCAACAGTGGAATTGCTTGGTCACGTGGTAACTCTGAGTTTAACTTTTTGAGGACAGCCAATCTGTTTTGCACAGTGGCTGCACCATTTTACAATCCCACAAGCAGTGCACAGGGGTTATAGCTCTCCAGATCATCGTCAACACTTATTTTCCTTTTTTTTGTTATAGCCATGCTCCTGGCTGTGAAGTGGCATCTTGCTGTACCTCTGACTTGCACCTCCCTCTAATGACTAATGGTGTCGAGCATCTTTTCACATCATTGATGGCCATTTTATATTTTCTTTGGAGAAATGTCTGTTCAAGTCCTTTGCCCGTTTTTTAACTGGGTTATCTTCTGTTGCTGAGTTATAAGATTTCTTTACATGTTCTAACTACTCAACCCTTATCAGATATACGATTTGCAAATCATTTATCCCTTTCTCTGAGTTGTCTTTTCACTTTCATGACAGTTTTCTTTGATTCACCAAGTGGCGAATTTTGATGTATTTTTTCTTTCATTGCTTGTACTTTTTGTGTCATATCTGAGCCTCTGTCGCCTAATCCAAGGTCCTGAAGCTTTACACCTCTGTTTTCCTCTGAGAGTTGTACAGTTTTCGCTCTTACACGTAGGTCTTTGACCCACGCAGAGCTATTTTTCGTCTGTGGTGTGAGGCAGAGGTTCACCCTCATTCTCGCGCCTGTGGAGGTCCAGTTGTCCCAGCACCGTTTGTTGGAGAGACTATTATCACCCTGTTGAATTGTCTCAGCCCCTTCGTCAGAAAATCAGTTGACAATAGATGCAAGGGTTCTTCTGGGCTCTCACTTCTGTTCCTTTGGTCTATACGTCTGTCCTTATGCCAGTACCACACTGTTTGATTACTTTAGCTTTGTAGCAGCTTTTGAAATTCGGAAGAGTGAGGCCTTTAACTTTGTTCTTCTTTTTCAAGATTGTCTTGCCTATTGGAGTCCCATGCAATTCCATATGAATTTTTGGATCCGTGTTTCCATCTCCGTAACAATGGCCGGCCATCGAGCTTTTGGCAGGGATTGCCTTGACTCTGAGGGCACTTTGGGTGGCATTGCCATCTCAACGATAAGTCTTCCAAACCACGAACGCAGGATCTTTCCATTTACTTAGGTCATTCATTTCTTTGAACAACATTTTGCAATTTTCAGTGTACAAGTCTTTCACCTCATTGGTTAAATTTAGTCCTAAGTATTTTATTCTTTTGATACTATTGTAAAGAATTTTTTCCTAATTTCCCTTTTTAATTGTTCACTGCTAGTGTATGGAAATATGACTTTTTCTATTGTGTAGAAATACGAATGTGTGTTGATCATGCGACTGCTGAATTTCTTGATTTGCTCTAGTAGGTTTTTGTAGATTCTCCAGCATTTTCTATATATGAGATC
>NW_025803008.1:0-3054 GCF_021613505.1 Equus quagga
TTTCTCCTGTGGAGACAAAACCTCAGCTCAAGAGGCTCCAGGTGAGAGATATCAGCATCAGTGTGTAACGGAGGAACCAAGAAACTCCGTTCTGGTCTCAAGATCACATCACTTTGTGTACCTCATTGAAGTCCCCAGGGCCTCAGCTTCTTCATGTGAAAACTGAAAGTTTTGGCCTCCATACTCCCTAAAGAGATTTCTTTTTCCACTGAATTTTGACTTCATAACATGTGGAAAAGTCTTTGAGGTCAGAGAGCAACCATGGACAATATGAAATGGATGATGCTGGCTATGTCCTAATAGAACTTTACAGAAACTGTCAGAGGGCTTGCCTGGCCCACAAGGCATAGCTTACTCACCCCTAGACTAAGCTGTGGTCTATTTCAGGAAAGACCAGGATGCAGAGAAAATGGCAAAAGGGCAAGTATGTGAATGTCTGTGATGTGGGGGTGAGAAGGACAAAAGTGGTTATAGCATGGAACTCAGATAGATAAGGCTGTGAGGGCTCTGGTCCTTGGTAGCAGGCACCGTCCAGTCTCAACGCACATGGTCTGATGCAGTGAGCAAGGAAGTAGCTCTAATTGGACCTATTGACGTGGCTATTCTAACTCAGAATTTAACTTCTCCAGTTCTCCCTTCATCCACCACCCAGGGCACATGGCTGATGTTTCTTCTTCCTCCAGGCCAGGTAAGCATGTCCTGTGATGGCAGAAGAGGACCCTGCCAGTCTCAGGAGCTCCTCTCAGGGTCTGCACTCTCAGTGGTGTCCATGACAGACGTTGTGGTCAGTCGGCAACTTCAACTGAGGCATAAAATATTCAAGATCCGGACTGAAGGCCTGGAGGGAAGAGTTGGTACCTACTGTGCCCATCCCTGAGCTCTTTTCCTCATCCCAAGTAAAGTCTTCACGACGAGCTTCTGTTTCTGCTTTCTGATGTTTGATATGTGTATCTGTTGGGACTAATATAAATACTAGCAACAGATTTCTGACTAAATCTCTCAAACAAAATGCTGACTCTATATACTTGTGAAATTCACAGAGTGAGATTGGCCTCAGCCTCAAATCAGTGTGGATAACAAATGACACTGAAGCTTGGTCTGTCAATCGCTCTCTCTACCTCTCTATCTATTCATTATCTATTTCTTCCCCCAGAGATGTGCATGGTCTGCCTCATCCCCACCCACGCCCCTTAGCTTGTTTGACTGTTCTCCACTGCTCTTAACATCTTATGAACAGTTTGTATTAGATTTCTAAGGCTGCTGTAACAAAATCCCACAGACTGGGTGACCTAAAGAACAGAAATTTATTTCTCCTGGTTTTGGAGGTTAGAAGTCCAAAATCCAGGTGTCACAGGGTTTCTTTCTCCTGACGCCTCCCTCTCTGGCTTACAGATGGCCCCCTTCTCACTGTGTCCTTACCTGATCTGTGCTTTATGCTCGTATATCCCTTTGTGTGTCCTAATATACTCTTCTCATAAGGACACCGTCAAGTTGGATTAGGGTCCGCTGCAATAACCTCATTTTAGTTTAATCACCTCTTCCAAAGCCACATCTGAAATATAATCACATTTGAGGTCCTGGGGGTTAAGGTTTCAGCATGTGAATTCTGAGGGACACAATTTAGCCCGTAACAATATTTTATCACTTTATCTTCTTTTTAATTCCTGTCTCTGCCCCAGACACTGGGAAGTGAGCCCTGTGTTGCAGGGATTTCTGTCTTCTTTGTTATCTGCTGTATCCCCAGTGCTTAGGACAGTGTTTGGAAGGTAGAAGTAACCAGAGATTAATAAATAATTGTTGAAGGAAGAATTTTATTTCTTTTCTTAACTTATCCACTGAGTAACCTAATGATTAGATTTAATGTAAAGTTATTGTTTTACATTGATATCCTTGTAATAAAAGATATCCTCTCAACATTATTTTTAAAAGCTTCCGATCCAAAACTTTGGGGCTCAAACTCATGTGATGTTTCCCGCCAAACCAACCATCAAGGTCAACCTGAGATCTTTTCCACGGCGCCTTAAAATCTGAGCCTTTCTTCCCACCTGCCAGTTCGCCTTTCCACACTGTAGGCCTGGCCTGGACAGCAGCTCAGTGACCAGGTTCCTGCTGCTCGCTGTCAGAGAGCCCCGACCCTAACTTTCTGGGTTTCCTGCCACCAGGTTTTCCTGAATTCTCCAAGGCTGTGAGGAGTGGGGAAGCCTCCATTACTGTGTATATGTGTGAGTATAGCCTTTGCTAGGCCTACTGCTGCCTGTGGTTGCCAGACATCAAATTCGAATGCCAGGGATGGTATTCATCTTCACACCTGTAGCTGGACCTAGCATGGTTATCAGGATAAACCAAGCCCTCTTGACATAATGAACAGGCAGGATACTTCTCGTGATGTTTTCTCTGCAGACACTAGTGCCATATGTGATTATCATCACCTTCTTTATGCAAAGTTGAGAAGCTGATAATCAGCCCCAGGGAGAATGTGCAGTAAATATATGGGAAAGGGAACCATAAACATTATCACCACCCCAACTGGTGTACTCTGGTACCCCCGAGACATACCCAAAGGCTTACAATGATTCATTTTCCCCTTCAAGGCTGCCACTGATGCTCACTTCTGTACAACGTTATCCATGTGCGCATGCCCAGAGTGGATGGAGAAGCACATGGTGTGATGTGTATTCCCGAGCTGCCTCCACATGCCTCTGGGCATCCTCCCTGCCTTCCTCAGGCTGGGAGCTGCTGCAATGCACCTTGAAAGTATGTTGGGAGCCTTTCACTCTTCTCAAATGCCCTTCCTCTGAGGCCTGCCTGTGTGGGAAGACAAGGATGGGGTCATTGCTTCCATGATACCAGAGAGGGCATTTCTAGCTCCCTCCAGGGCCCCCAACTGAGAATGAGCTCAATGAATGCTTCCTGGAGGAGGCTAAACTCTCCTGGAACATAGATTTATAACAAAAAACAAAATATACACAAACATCAATGCTGGCTGTTGTGCTGAAGGCCAGATGGGAGAGAGGGATGAGGAACAGGAGGGTGGAAATGATCTCTTGGTCTCAT
>NW_025803009.1:0-3054 GCF_021613505.1 Equus quagga
ATGAGACCAAGAGATCATTTCCACCCTCCTGTTCCTCATCCCTCTCTCCCATCTGGCCTTCAGCACAACAGCCAGCATTGATGTTTGTGTATATTTTGTTTTTTGTTATAAATCTATGTTCCAGGAGAGTTTAGCCTCCTCCAGGAAGCATTCATTGAGCTCATTCTCAGTTGGGGGCCCTGGAGGGAGCTAGAAATGCCCTCTCTGGTATCATGGAAGCAAGGACCCCATCCTTGTCTTCCCACACAGGCAGGCCTCAGAGGAAGGGCATTTGAGAAGAGTGAAAGGCTCCCAACATACTTTCAAGGTGCATTGCAGCAGCTCCCAGCCTGAGGAAGGCAGGGAGGATGCCCAGAGGCATGTGGAGGCAGCTCAGGAATACACATCACACCATGTGCTTCTCCATCCACTCTGGGCATGCGCACATGGATAACGTTGTACAGAAGTGAGCATCAGTGGCAGCCTTGAAGGGGAAAATGAATCATTGTAAGCCTTTGGGTATGTCTCGGGGGTACCAGAGTACACCAGTTGGGGTGGTGATAATGTTTATGGTTCCCTTTCCCATATATTTACTGCACATTCTCCCTGGGGCTGATTATCAGCTTCTCAACTTTGCATAAAGAAGGTGATGATAATCACATATGGCACTAGTGTCTGCAGAGAAAACATCACGAGAAGTATCCTGCCTGTTCATTATGTCAAGAGGGCTTGGTTTATCCTGATAACCATGCTAGGTCCAGCTACAGGTGTGAAGATGAATACCATCCCTGGCATTCGAATTTGATGTCTGGCAACCACAGGCAGCAGTAGGCCTAGCAAAGGCTATACTCACACATATACACAGTAATGGAGGCTTCCCCACTCCTCACAGCCTTGGAGAATTCAGGAAAACCTGGTGGCAGGAAACCCAGAAAGTTAGGGTCGGGGCTCTCTGACAGCGAGCAGCAGGAATCTGGTCACTGAGCTGCTGTCCAGGCCAGGCCTACAGTGTGGAAAGGCGAACTGGCAGGTGGGAAGAAAGGCTCAGATTTTAAGGCGCCATGGAAAAGATCTCAGGTTGACCTTGATGGTTGGTTTGGCGGGAAACATCACATGAGTTTGAGCCCCAAAGTTTTGGATCGGAAGCTTTTAAAAATAATGTTGAGAGGATATCTTTTATTACAAGGATATCAATGTAAAACAATAACTTTACATTAAATCTAATCATTAGGTTACTCAGTGGATAAGTTAAGAAAAGAAATAAAATTCTTCCTTCAACAATTATTTATTAATCTCTGGTTACTTCTACCTTCCAAACACTGTCCTAAGCACTGGGGATACAGCAGATAACAAAGAAGACAGAAATCCCTGCAACACAGGGCTCACTTCCCAGTGTCTGGGGCAGAGACAGGAATTAAAAAGAAGATAAAGTGATAAAATATTGTTACGGGCTAAATTGTGTCCCTCAGAATTCACATGCTGAAACCTTAACCCCCAGGACCTCAAATGTGATTATATTTCAGATGTGGCTTTGGAAGAGGTGCTTAAACTAAAATGAGGTTATTGCAGCGGACCCTAATCCAACTTGACGGTGTCCTTATGAGAAGAGTATATTAGGACACACAAAGGGATATACGAGCATAAAGCACAGATCAGGTAAGGACACAGTGAGAAGGGGGCCATCTGTAAGCCAGAGAGGGAGGCGTCAGGAGAAAGAAACCCTGTGACACCTGGATTTTGGACTTCTAACCTCCAAAACCGGGAGAAATAAATTTCTGTTCTTTAGGTCACCCAGTCTGTGGGATTTTGTTACAGCAGCCTTAGAAATCTAATACAAACTGTTCATAAGATGTTAAGAGCAGTGGAGAACAGTCAAACAAGCTAAGGGGCGTGGGTGGGGATGAGGCAGACCATGCACATCTCTGGGGGAAGAAATAGATAATGAATAGATAGAGAGGTAGAGAGAGCGATTGACAGACCAAGCTTCAGTGTCATTTGTTATTCACACTGATTTGAGGCTGAGGCCAATCTCACTCTGTGAATTTCACAAGTATATAGAGTCAGCATTTTGTTTGAGAGATTTAGTCAGAAATCTGTTGCTAGTATTTATATTAGTCCCAACAGATACACATATCAAACATCAGAAAGCAGAAACAGAAGCTCGTCGTGAAGACTTTACTTGGGATGAGGAAAAGAGCTCAGGGATGGGCACAGTAGGTACCAACTCTTCCCTCCAGGCCTTCAGTCCGGATCTTGAATATTTTATGCCTCAGTTGAAGTTGCCGACTGACCACAACGTCTGTCATGGACACCACTGAGAGTGCAGACCCTGAGAGGAGCCCCTGAGACTGGCAGGGTCCTCTTCTGCCATCACAGGACATGCTTACCTGGCCTGGAGGAAGAAGAAACATCAGCCATGTGCCCTGGGTGGTGGATGAAGGGAGAACTGGAGAAGTTAAATTCTGAGTTAGAATAGCCACGTCAATAGGTCCAATTAGAGCTACTTCCTTGCTCACTGCATCAGACCATGTGCGTTGAGACTGGACGGTGCCTGCTACCAAGGACCAGAGCCCTCACAGCCTTATCTATCTGAGTTCCATGCTATAACCACTTTTGTCCTTCTCACCCCCACATCACAGACATTCACATACTTGCCCTTTTGCCATTTTCTCTGCATCCTGGTCTTTCCTGAAATAGACCACAGCTTAGTCTAGGGGTGAGTAAGCTATGCCTTGTGGGCCAGGCAAGCCCTCTGACAGTTTCTGTAAAGTTCTATTAGGACATAGCCAGCATCATCCATTTCATATTGTCCATGGTTGCTCTCTGACCTCAAAGACTTTTCCACATGTTATGAAGTCAAAATTCAGTGGAAAAAGAAATCTCTTTAGGGAGTATGGAGGCCAAAACTTTCAGTTTTCACATGAAGAAGCTGAGGCCCTGGGGACTTCAATGAGGTACACAAAGTGATGTGATCTTGAGACCAGAACGGAGTTTCTTGGTTCCTCCGTTACACACTGATGCTGATATCTCTCACCTGGAGCCTCTTGAGCTGAGGTTTTGTCTCCACAGGAGAAA
>NW_025803010.1:0-1307 GCF_021613505.1 Equus quagga
AAAACAAAGAGTCAGAAACATATTAAGGATACATTAAATTTTTCAAACCCACTTTGGTCAGCTATGTCTACTCTGGCAGGATTTTCATATATTTTTCAATGGGAAAAAAAAAAGTTTCAAATAATCCAACCATAAGACTTTCTCTAAGTAAACTGTACTTACAATTTATCGATTTGTATGGTAGGTTTTGTAAATCTCGTGTGGCTAGGTATGAAGGTGGTCTCAGACAAGTGGAGGGAGAATTGGACTGAAGATGAAGCAGACACAGGAAGCCAACAGGCAGGGGGTCCTCATGGCTGGGAGCCTCCTGAGAGGGGAGAGCACCCAGG
This sequence comes from Equus quagga, assembly GCF_021613505.1. Taxonomy (NCBI): domain Eukaryota; kingdom Metazoa; phylum Chordata; class Mammalia; order Perissodactyla; family Equidae; genus Equus; species Equus quagga. The sequence continues at coordinate 330 of NW_025803010.1, forward strand.
AGGGAGACGGGAGCCTGGGCTTCCCTGGGGAAAGCGAGGCCTCCAGCCCTGTGTGGATACAAGTCTTAGGGCAGCAGGAGCAGAGGGCCATGAACCATGGGGAAGGCTCTCCCCTAACATGTGATGTCTGTGTGCTGCTGGGCTAAGCATTTGACGGCAAGACCTTTGATGACTCTCTGATGTGGCGACTCACCTTCAACACCTGCTATGAACGTGCACAAACGCCCATGTTGCCCTCCCTGCTCCCCATCTGCTTGACTATCAGCAGCAGCAACGGGGACCTCTCAGCATCATCGGCTCTATAGAATAGCCTGGGACACAAAATCCGGCTCAAAAACGAGAGCTGTTGATATCTTAAGATCTCAAATATCTTCTTTCAGGCTCATTCCCTTGCACCGTGCTTTTCAGCATGCTCAAGTTTATTCCCATGTTAAATTCTGAACTCCTAGGTCAGGGGAATTCATGCCCTCTCTCCGCAGGTGTCCATGGTGTCCATGTGTGCGCGGTGTTTGTCCTGGTCCTGAAGAGAGGAGAGGCTGGATCAGACTCAGACTGAAGACAAGAAAAACACTTCCTCAGGCTTTCTTGTAAATGTCATCGGGTTTGAAGACAGAGGACAATAGACAAGGGATGACGATACAGTAAAAAAAAATAACAAGGAAAAGGAAAGATGTTTGCTTCTAAATGATTAGCTACAAACACATTGAAAGTCTGCAGTCATTTCCCATAATGTCACTGGAATTTTCTGGAAATACTGTTCCCAGGAAGAAGCTTAGGATAAGGCAGCTCAGCAGCAGGGTCGCCCTGTGTTCTAGGCTGAGCAGTCAGCTGATCGAGGGGTTCCTGGTCCCCTAGCAGACAGACAGAGGGACTCCCAGGCTCAGTCTGGGTCTTGGGCAATGCTCCCAGGTATGTTCTGGGTCACAGACAGTGCCAAGCTCTGCCTGTTACTCCAGGGCCTGGACAGTGTTTTTTTAG
>NW_025803011.1:0-1307 GCF_021613505.1 Equus quagga
CTAAAAAAACACTGTCCAGGCCCTGGAGTAACAGGCAGAGCTTGGCACTGTCTGTGACCCAGAACATACCTGGGAGCATTGCCCAAGACCCAGACTGAGCCTGGGAGTCCCTCTGTCTGTCTGCTAGGGGACCAGGAACCCCTCGATCAGCTGACTGCTCAGCCTAGAACACAGGGCGACCCTGCTGCTGAGCTGCCTTATCCTAAGCTTCTTCCTGGGAACAGTATTTCCAGAAAATTCCAGTGACATTATGGGAAATGACTGCAGACTTTCAATGTGTTTGTAGCTAATCATTTAGAAGCAAACATCTTTCCTTTTCCTTGTTATTTTTTTTTACTGTATCGTCATCCCTTGTCTATTGTCCTCTGTCTTCAAACCCGATGACATTTACAAGAAAGCCTGAGGAAGTGTTTTTCTTGTCTTCAGTCTGAGTCTGATCCAGCCTCTCCTCTCTTCAGGACCAGGACAAACACCGCGCACACATGGACACCATGGACACCTGCGGAGAGAGGGCATGAATTCCCCTGACCTAGGAGTTCAGAATTTAACATGGGAATAAACTTGAGCATGCTGAAAAGCACGGTGCAAGGGAATGAGCCTGAAAGAAGATATTTGAGATCTTAAGATATCAACAGCTCTCGTTTTTGAGCCGGATTTTGTGTCCCAGGCTATTCTATAGAGCCGATGATGCTGAGAGGTCCCCGTTGCTGCTGCTGATAGTCAAGCAGATGGGGAGCAGGGAGGGCAACATGGGCGTTTGTGCACGTTCATAGCAGGTGTTGAAGGTGAGTCGCCACATCAGAGAGTCATCAAAGGTCTTGCCGTCAAATGCTTAGCCCAGCAGCACACAGACATCACATGTTAGGGGAGAGCCTTCCCCATGGTTCATGGCCCTCTGCTCCTGCTGCCCTAAGACTTGTATCCACACAGGGCTGGAGGCCTCGCTTTCCCCAGGGAAGCCCAGGCTCCCGTCTCCCTCCTGGGTGCTCTCCCCTCTCAGGAGGCTCCCAGCCATGAGGACCCCCTGCCTGTTGGCTTCCTGTGTCTGCTTCATCTTCAGTCCAATTCTCCCTCCACTTGTCTGAGACCACCTTCATACCTAGCCACACGAGATTTACAAAACCTACCATACAAATCGATAAATTGTAAGTACAGTTTACTTAGAGAAAGTCTTATGGTTGGATTATTTGAAACTTTTTTTTTTCCCATTGAAAAATATATGAAAATCCTGCCAGAGTAGACATAGCTGACCAAAGTGGGTTTGAAAAATTTAATGTATCCTTAATATGTTTCTGACTCTTTGTTTT
>NW_025803012.1:0-3687 GCF_021613505.1 Equus quagga
ACCCCAGAGGGACCTGGAACAGAAGACAAAGTTGCTGCCATTTCTCCCATGGAGACAAAACCTCAGGTCGAGAGGATCCAGGTGAGAGATATCAGCATTGGTGTGTAAAGGAGGAACCAAGAAACTCCGTTCTGGTCTCAAGATCACGTCCCTTTGCATATCTCATTGAAGTCCCCAGGGCCTCAGCTTCTTCATCTGAAAACTGAAAGTTTTCGCCTCCATAGTCCCTAAAGAGATTTCTTTTTCTACTGAATTTTGACTTCATAAAATGGGGAAAAGTCTTTGAGATCAGAGTGCAACCATGGACAATATGAAATGGATGATGCTGGCTATGTTCCAATAGAACTTTACAGAAATTGTCAGAGGGCTTGCTTGGCCCACAAGGCATAGCTTACTCACCCCTAGACTAAGCTGTGGTCTATTTCAAGAAAGACTAGGATGCAGAGAAAATGACAAAAGGGCAAGTATGTGAATGTCTGTGATGTGGGGGTGAGAAGGACAAAAGTGGTTATAGCATGGAACTCAGATAGATAAGGCTGTGAGGGCTCTGGTCCTCGGTAGCAGGCACCGTCCAGTCTCAACGCGTGTGGTCTGATGCAGTGAGCAAGGCTGTAGCTCTAATTGGAGCTATTGACGTGCCTATTCTAACTCAGAATTTAACCTCTCCAATTCTCCCTTCATCCACCGCCCAGGGCACATGGCTGATGTTTCTTCTTCTTCCAGTCCAGGTAAGCATGTCCTGCGATGGCAGAAGAGGACCCTGCCAGTCTCAGGAGCTCCTCTCAGGGCCTGCACTCTCAGTGGTGTCCATGACAGGCATTTTGGTCACTTGGCTACTTCAGCTGAAACAAAAGATTCAAGATCCAGACTGAAGGCCCGGAGGGAAGAGTTGGTACCTTCTGTGACCGTCCCTGAGCTCTTTTCCTCATCCCAAGTAAAGTCTTCACAATGAGCTTCTGTTTCTGCTTTCTGATGTTTGATATGTGTATCACTTGGGACTAATATAAATACTAGCAACAGATTTCTGACTAAAACTCTCAAACAAAATGCTGACTGTATGTACTTGTGGAATTCACAGAGTGAGATTGGCCTCAGCCTCAAAACAGTGTGAATAACAAACGACACTGAGGCTTGGTCTGTCGACCTATCCCTCTACCTCTCTATCTATTCATTATCTATTTCTTCCCGCAGAGATGTGCCTGGTCTGCCTCATCCCCACCCACGCCCCTTAGCTTGTTTGACTGTCCTCCACTGCTCTTGACATCTTATGAACAGTTTGTATTAGATTTCTAAGGCTGCTATAACAAAATCCCACAGATTGGGTGACCTAAAGAACAGAAATTTATTTCTCCCAGTTCTGGAAGTTAGAAGTCCAAAATCCAGGTGTAACAGGGTGTCTTTCTCCTGACGCCTCTCTCTCTGGCTTACAGATGGCCCCCTTCTCACTGTGTCCTTACCTGATCTGTGCTTTATGCTTGTATATCCCTTTGTGTGTCCTAATATGCTCTTCTCGTAAGGACACCGTCAAGTTGGATTAGGGTCCGCTGCAATAGCCTCATTTTAATTTAATCACCTCTTCCAAATCACATCTGAAATATAATCACATTTGAGGTCCTGGGGGTTAAGGTTTCAACATGTGAATTCTGAGGGAGACAATTTAGCCCATAACAATATTTTATCACTTTATCTTTTTTTTAAATTCCTGTCTCTGCCCCAGACACTGGGAAGTGAGCCCTGTGTTTCAGGGATTTCTGTCTTCTTTGTTATCTGCTGTATCCCCAGTGCTTACGACAGTGTTTGGAAGGTAGAAGTAACCAGAGATTAATAAATAATTGTTGAAGGAAGAATATTATTTCTTTTCTTAACTTATCCACTGAGTAACCTAATGATTAGATTTAATGTAAAGTTATTGTTTTTACATTGATATCCTTTTAATAAAAGATATCCTCTCAACATTATTTTTAAAAGGTTCCGATCCAAAACTTTGGGGCTCAAACTCATGTGATGTTTGGCGCCAAACCAGCCCTCAAGGTCAACCTCAGATCTTTTCCATGGCGCCTTAAAATCTGAGCCTTTCTTCCCACCTGCCAGTTCGACTTTGCACACTGTAGGCCCGGCCTGGGCAGCAGCTCAGTGACCAGGTTCCTGCTGCTCGCTACCAGAGAACCCTGACCCTAACTTTCTGGGTTTCCTGCCACCAGGTTTTCCTGAATTCTCCAAGGCTGTGAGGAGTGGGGAAGACCCCATTACTGTGTATATGTGTGAGTCTAGCCTTTGCTAGGCCTACTGCTGCCTGTGGTTGGCACACGTCAAATTCTAATGCCAGGGATGGTATTCATCTTCACACCTGTAGCTGGACCTAGCATGGTTACCAGGATGAACCAAGCCCTCTGACATAATGAGCAGGCAGGATACTTCTCGGGATGTTTTCTCTGCAGATGCTAGTGCCATATGTGATTATCATCACCTTCTTTCTGCAAAGTTGAGAAGCTGATAATCAGCCCCAGGGAGAGTGTGCAGTAAATATATGGGAAAGGGAACCATAAACATTATCACCACCCCAACTGGTGTACTCTGGTACCCGCGAGACATACCCCAAGGCTTACAATGATTCATTTTTCCCTTCAAGGCTGCCACTGATGCTCACTTCTGTATGACGTTACCCATGAGCGCATGCCCAGAGTGGATGGAGAAGCACATGGTGTGATGTGCATTCCTGAGGTGCCTCCACATGGCTCTGGGCATCCTCCCTGCCTTCTCCAGGCTGGGAGCTGCTGCAGCACACCTTGAAAGAATGTTGGGAGCCTTTCACTCTTCTCAAACACCCTTCCTCTGAGGCCTGCCTGTGTAGGAAGACAAGGATGGGGTCCTTGCTTGCATGATACCAGAGAGGGCATTTCTAGCTCCCTCCATGGCCTGCAACTGAGAATGAGCTCAATGAATGCTTCTTAGAGGAGGCTAAACTCTCCTGGAACATAGATTAATAACAAAAAACAAAATATACACAAACATCAATCTGGCTGTTGTGCTGAAGGCCAGATGGGAGAGAGGAATGAGGAACAGGAGGGTGTAGATGATCTCTTGGTCTCATCTGTCTTAGATGAGAGAGCTTTTACTTTCTGAAGCTGGCGGGCCCTGCCTGGAAAATGAGTCTTCCCACCACTTTGACTGCCCTTTCTGGGAAACAGACAACGCGATTAGATACAGAGAAAGACAGACACAGTGTGAACAAACCAGGTCAACTTACATCACTATTCGTCAGAAACAGAGGTCCCCAGTCCCTGCTGTGCCCAAGTGGGGAATTGTGCAGGACTCAACTAGTCTCCTCTTCATCCTATCCGAGTATTTAACCATTTTAGCCAGTTTATCAGAAGTTTTAGGTGTTTTGCTGTTTTTCTTTCCCTTTTACTCTCTGATGTCTCATTAATTAACAGTATTGATTAAATGTCAGTATTAATTAATATTAATTAAATATCATCAATTAATGATGCATCATTAATTATTAATTAATTATAATTAATTAATCTTTCCTCTGCTAAGTGCAATAACGAGAAATTTTCAAAGAGGATGCAAACAAAATATCTAATAATAGAAAATGCAGGAGATAAATCATCATTGGTCACGAGCAATACACATAGGATGATGTCATTTCTATTTAACATGATAATAGATACAGAACAGGGTGCA
>NW_025803013.1:0-3687 GCF_021613505.1 Equus quagga
TGCACCCTGTTCTGTATCTATTATCATGTTAAATAGAAATGACATCATCCTATGTGTATTGCTCGTGACCAATGATGATTTATCTCCTGCATTTTCTATTATTAGATATTTTGTTTGCATCCTCTTTGAAAATTTCTCGTTATTGCACTTAGCAGAGGAAAGATTAATTAATTATAATTAATTAATAATTAATGATGCATCATTAATTGATGATATTTAATTAATATTAATTAATACTGACATTTAATCAATACTGTTAATTAATGAGACATCAGAGAGTAAAAGGGAAAGAAAAACAGCAAAACACCTAAAACTTCTGATAAACTGGCTAAAATGGTTAAATACTCGGATAGGATGAAGAGGAGACTAGTTGAGTCCTGCACAATTCCCCACTTGGGCACAGCAGGGACTGGGGACCTCTGTTTCTGACGAATAGTGATGTAAGTTGACCTGGTTTGTTCACACTGTGTCTGTCTTTCTCTGTATCTAATCGCGTTGTCTGTTTCCCAGAAAGGGCAGTCAAAGTGGTGGGAAGACTCATTTTCCAGGCAGGGCCCGCCAGCTTCAGAAAGTAAAAGCTCTCTCATCTAAGACAGATGAGACCAAGAGATCATCTACACCCTCCTGTTCCTCATTCCTCTCTCCCATCTGGCCTTCAGCACAACAGCCAGATTGATGTTTGTGTATATTTTGTTTTTTGTTATTAATCTATGTTCCAGGAGAGTTTAGCCTCCTCTAAGAAGCATTCATTGAGCTCATTCTCAGTTGCAGGCCATGGAGGGAGCTAGAAATGCCCTCTCTGGTATCATGCAAGCAAGGACCCCATCCTTGTCTTCCTACACAGGCAGGCCTCAGAGGAAGGGTGTTTGAGAAGAGTGAAAGGCTCCCAACATTCTTTCAAGGTGTGCTGCAGCAGCTCCCAGCCTGGAGAAGGCAGGGAGGATGCCCAGAGCCATGTGGAGGCACCTCAGGAATGCACATCACACCATGTGCTTCTCCATCCACTCTGGGCATGCGCTCATGGGTAACGTCATACAGAAGTGAGCATCAGTGGCAGCCTTGAAGGGAAAAATGAATCATTGTAAGCCTTGGGGTATGTCTCGCGGGTACCAGAGTACACCAGTTGGGGTGGTGATAATGTTTATGGTTCCCTTTCCCATATATTTACTGCACACTCTCCCTGGGGCTGATTATCAGCTTCTCAACTTTGCAGAAAGAAGGTGATGATAATCACATATGGCACTAGCATCTGCAGAGAAAACATCCCGAGAAGTATCCTGCCTGCTCATTATGTCAGAGGGCTTGGTTCATCCTGGTAACCATGCTAGGTCCAGCTACAGGTGTGAAGATGAATACCATCCCTGGCATTAGAATTTGACGTGTGCCAACCACAGGCAGCAGTAGGCCTAGCAAAGGCTAGACTCACACATATACACAGTAATGGGGTCTTCCCCACTCCTCACAGCCTTGGAGAATTCAGGAAAACCTGGTGGCAGGAAACCCAGAAAGTTAGGGTCAGGGTTCTCTGGTAGCGAGCAGCAGGAACCTGGTCACTGAGCTGCTGCCCAGGCCGGGCCTACAGTGTGCAAAGTCGAACTGGCAGGTGGGAAGAAAGGCTCAGATTTTAAGGCGCCATGGAAAAGATCTGAGGTTGACCTTGAGGGCTGGTTTGGCGCCAAACATCACATGAGTTTGAGCCCCAAAGTTTTGGATCGGAACCTTTTAAAAATAATGTTGAGAGGATATCTTTTATTAAAAGGATATCAATGTAAAAACAATAACTTTACATTAAATCTAATCATTAGGTTACTCAGTGGATAAGTTAAGAAAAGAAATAATATTCTTCCTTCAACAATTATTTATTAATCTCTGGTTACTTCTACCTTCCAAACACTGTCGTAAGCACTGGGGATACAGCAGATAACAAAGAAGACAGAAATCCCTGAAACACAGGGCTCACTTCCCAGTGTCTGGGGCAGAGACAGGAATTTAAAAAAAAGATAAAGTGATAAAATATTGTTATGGGCTAAATTGTCTCCCTCAGAATTCACATGTTGAAACCTTAACCCCCAGGACCTCAAATGTGATTATATTTCAGATGTGATTTGGAAGAGGTGATTAAATTAAAATGAGGCTATTGCAGCGGACCCTAATCCAACTTGACGGTGTCCTTACGAGAAGAGCATATTAGGACACACAAAGGGATATACAAGCATAAAGCACAGATCAGGTAAGGACACAGTGAGAAGGGGGCCATCTGTAAGCCAGAGAGAGAGGCGTCAGGAGAAAGACACCCTGTTACACCTGGATTTTGGACTTCTAACTTCCAGAACTGGGAGAAATAAATTTCTGTTCTTTAGGTCACCCAATCTGTGGGATTTTGTTATAGCAGCCTTAGAAATCTAATACAAACTGTTCATAAGATGTCAAGAGCAGTGGAGGACAGTCAAACAAGCTAAGGGGCGTGGGTGGGGATGAGGCAGACCAGGCACATCTCTGCGGGAAGAAATAGATAATGAATAGATAGAGAGGTAGAGGGATAGGTCGACAGACCAAGCCTCAGTGTCGTTTGTTATTCACACTGTTTTGAGGCTGAGGCCAATCTCACTCTGTGAATTCCACAAGTACATACAGTCAGCATTTTGTTTGAGAGTTTTAGTCAGAAATCTGTTGCTAGTATTTATATTAGTCCCAAGTGATACACATATCAAACATCAGAAAGCAGAAACAGAAGCTCATTGTGAAGACTTTACTTGGGATGAGGAAAAGAGCTCAGGGACGGTCACAGAAGGTACCAACTCTTCCCTCCGGGCCTTCAGTCTGGATCTTGAATCTTTTGTTTCAGCTGAAGTAGCCAAGTGACCAAAATGCCTGTCATGGACACCACTGAGAGTGCAGGCCCTGAGAGGAGCTCCTGAGACTGGCAGGGTCCTCTTCTGCCATCGCAGGACATGCTTACCTGGACTGGAAGAAGAAGAAACATCAGCCATGTGCCCTGGGCGGTGGATGAAGGGAGAATTGGAGAGGTTAAATTCTGAGTTAGAATAGGCACGTCAATAGCTCCAATTAGAGCTACAGCCTTGCTCACTGCATCAGACCACACGCGTTGAGACTGGACGGTGCCTGCTACCGAGGACCAGAGCCCTCACAGCCTTATCTATCTGAGTTCCATGCTATAACCACTTTTGTCCTTCTCACCCCCACATCACAGACATTCACATACTTGCCCTTTTGTCATTTTCTCTGCATCCTAGTCTTTCTTGAAATAGACCACAGCTTAGTCTAGGGGTGAGTAAGCTATGCCTTGTGGGCCAAGCAAGCCCTCTGACAATTTCTGTAAAGTTCTATTGGAACATAGCCAGCATCATCCATTTCATATTGTCCATGGTTGCACTCTGATCTCAAAGACTTTTCCCCATTTTATGAAGTCAAAATTCAGTAGAAAAAGAAATCTCTTTAGGGACTATGGAGGCGAAAACTTTCAGTTTTCAGATGAAGAAGCTGAGGCCCTGGGGACTTCAATGAGATATGCAAAGGGACGTGATCTTGAGACCAGAACGGAGTTTCTTGGTTCCTCCTTTACACACCAATGCTGATATCTCTCACCTGGATCCTCTCGACCTGAGGTTTTGTCTCCATGGGAGAAATGGCAGCAACTTTGTCTTCTGTTCCAGGTCCCTCTGGGGT
>NW_025803014.1:0-12040 GCF_021613505.1 Equus quagga
CTTGAGGAAGATTTGCCCTGAGCTAACATCTGTGCCAATCTTCCTCTATTTTATACATGGGATGCCACCACAGCATGGCTGATGAGTGGTGTAGGTCTATACTCGGGATCCGAACCCACGAACCTGGGCTGCTGAAGTGGAGTGCACAGAATTTAACCACTATGCCACAGGGTCGGCCCCTCACACTGTAATTTTAAGAGGTCCCAGGAAGGTGCATTGTTTCCTCAGATTTCAGAAGTTGTCTCTACTTTGCCTCCAGAGTCCAAACAGTCCATTCAAACAGCCAGTTGGACAGGTATGGGGCAGGCCGGGGCTCAGAGCATGGCAGTAACGGAAAGAGTTCTGAACGGAAGTGGGAGATGTGGGGTTTGCCGACCTGAGCGCCAGCTGTTTGGGGACCTTGGGCAAGTCCACTTTCCTTTAGCGTCTCAGCTTCCTGGTTTGTAAAAAGGAAGGATTGGGGCCATGCTGAGGGTTTTGAATTGTGCCCTGAAGGGCCCTCTCAGGGGCAGATGTGGGGGCTCAGTGACGGGGGGATGGAGGAAAGTCTCTCCTCTCCTTCCAACAGAGCAGCTTTTTTCACTGACTTCTTTTATTTGAGATTTGCTTGAGGACAGGCTTGTGGTGCCAAAGAGACGTCTGGAGACCACGGGCGAGACCGTGCCTGGGCTGGAGAAGAGGAAAGGGCTTCCTGTCCTAACCTGCTGCTTGAACTGCTTGTCCCCGCCCCCAGTCACCCGATCGCTGTCCCCTCTCCCTCTGCCATCGCTAAGATTTCAGTCAATCTGAGCACATTCCCTCACTGTCGGAGCGGCATTCAGAAGTGCTACCTGAATCGTCCCGAGGCTGATGCTGCGAGGCCGGGTGCTGGGCAAAACCAGGAGGGCCCCTGCCCTCCAGATAGGAGCCGGGAGCAGGGAGGGGCTGGCTTGCTGTCTGCAGCACTGAGTTTGGCTGATGGTGGTCAGCGGCCAGGAAGGTCGGACTCCTGGATGGCAGTGATATGGCCCAGGCAGGTCTGCTGTCCTGTCCCCCACTGACCCCCACAAACGCTTGGTAGCCTCCCGTTCAGTCTGGACTAAAGCCTTCAGTTCGGTCAACCTCCGTGTTGGTTAAGTTGAGGAAGTCATTGTTTCCACTGCGCCCCAAATTCGCGTTCCTCACCCAGGTGTTCACTCGGGTTTCCTGTCACGTCATTTGTCGGTCGTTGACTGAGCATCACGCGCACAGACAGTCCTTACGTGCTGGGAGCTCTTGGGATGAGGAAAGCGCCATAATGTGGTTCTTTTTGTCAAAGACTTTGCTGTGCTTCTCGAAGAAAGAGTCTTGCACGTTTCCTTCCTACTTCATGAGTGCTGCCTTGCCTATGTGGTATCTGCACAGAGTGGGCCCTTACGGATGTTGTAAATGACTGGGGGGTGCTTGCCCGGGTAGGTCTTTGTCCCATTTTGCCCCTTGTCACTGTCCCTAAGAGACAAGTAGCATTCAAGTGCCAGATAATACTTCTACTGTCCCCCTGGAGACATCCTCCCTCCCTGGAATTGACCGCTCAACCAATGGCTAGCACCAGTTCTCTGGCGCTGTCTTCCCGTCAAAGTGACACTGCAAATTCGTTGTCTCTAGGTCACCATGGCATTTTATAGGCAAGAATCCTGCAGGTGACTGCAAGGTCTTGAGTGATATCATCTGAATACCTCATCTTCTGGGCAAAGTTTTCGATAGTAAAGGTTCATGGTGGGGATGCAGCATCACATCGGAAAAACGATGAAGAGGGGAAACAGGCCAGACAAGACAAAGGTACGAGATGGACAGAGGTCCGCGCTATTTGGCAAGTGTAAGTTCAGTGCAGGGACCGGTTCACTGATATCTTACTGAGAACACCAGGAACTCACCCTTGCTTGTTGTGGACACCATACTCAGCTCAGAAATCCTAGCAGGAGAGAGGAGAACTGGGTGAAAATGTCCTTGAGATTTCTTTGCAGGTCCTGGAAAGTAAATATATATTTTAGAGACAGTTAGGAAAGGCAAAATGCCTTTTATTGGCATTGAAAGTTTCTCATAAAAAATATTCAGATACTAATTTTAAAAATTGACAATAAATGTGAATAGATGTGAAAGCAGTGGCCATACACCCTGCCAAGTGAATTTGCAGAGCATGCTCTCCCAGGACATGTATTTATACACTCACTACAAGTGTATGCAAATAGGAAGTAAAATGGATGAGAGATTCCTGAAAAAACATGTCCTTCGAAGTAGAATGGACAGGCAGATCATGCCGTAGCCACGCAGTGGAATCCAGCACAGCTGCAGGCGACAATATGGGCGAATCTTTGGTCAAGAATGTTGAATGAACAAAGCAAATTGTGGAAGAGTAATATCATGCCAGTCTATTTATGTGAGTTCAAAAATACACAAAACTAATTGACAAATTGGTTAGGGGTACAAATGTATATGGCAAAATTGTAAAAATATGGAAGAGACTGACCACCATGTTCAGCTAACGAGAGCCTCTGAGAGGAAGGGAAGGGAAGGGAAGGGGATGTGGTTTGGGATGGACCATGGGCCTTCAAAGTTCTTGGCGAAGTTCTCATTCTTTTTTTTTTTTGAGGAAGATTAGCCCTGAGCTAACATCTGTGCCCATCTTCCTCTACTTTATATGTGGGACGCCTACCACAGCATGGTGTGCCAAGCAGTGCCATGTCCACACCCAGGATCCGAACCAGCGAACCCCAGGCCACCAAAGCGGGATGTGCAAACATAACCGCTGCGCCACCGGGCCAGCCCCAAAGTTCTCGTTCTTAAACTGGGTGGGAGTGATAACTAGGTGTGCACTGTTAATATATCCACATGTATTATATAAAATTCTATTGTATCTACTCACTATTTAACAAACACAAAATAAAAAGGGACAAGATAAATTATTTAAAAACCTCTAATACTTTTTCCCCACACCTCAAGGGGTCACCCTGCACACTGCCAGGGCATATGGACATCCAACTTTGGAGGCCAATTTTATTATATTATAACATAATAATGTTGTATCACAATTCTATATTGTTACTATAACACATACAACTTATTATATATAATCATAATTGTATATCATATATAATGTAATAGTCTACTTTTATAATGTATTGTTATAGTCTTTTTGCTGCAAAGATGAGGTTTTTGTCCTTAAACAATAGCTTTTGTAGACTGAGAGCAGAGGAGGACGGGAGGTCCAGCTCGCCGTTGGTGTGGCCTGAGAACCGTTGTCGTCACTCACCCAGTGAGGTGTTGCCCAGGATGAGAGGGGCGTCGGGGTGTTTCACTTTCAGCTCCAGGAGATCCTTGAGGGTCCCGGGGGAGATCCAGGTAACCCTCTCTCCATGAAAGGTCAGCGTTCGCTTTTCTGGGTTCTCCGCCATTCTCTAAGGGCAAATGACAACTGTGTGTGTCCGTGTGCACACCTGTCTTCCTGGGCTATTAAGAGCCCAGGTGAAGGTATGTTCCTCTAGAGAAATTTCAGGGCTCCTGGGGTCCACTTGACCTAACAGATACTCACTACACCCATTGGCTATGCCTGGATTCCATAATTAGATGTTTACTCCGTTAGCTTAAGACTGGTTAACGTGTAGCTCTTTGGAGACAAATGACAATATAAGCTGGCACCTGTCACTGACCCTTCAGTATGGAACAATTTAACATAATTTAGTATCATGGCTTTAAAAATCATAATTAGAAGCCAGCCTGGTGGCATAGTGCTTAAGTTCGCACACTCTGCTTTGGCGGCCCAGAGTTTGCAGCTTCGGATCCCAGGCGTGGACCTAGCCCCACTCATCAGGTCGTGCTGTGGTGGCATCCCACATAAAATAGAGGAAGATTGGCACAGATGTTAGCTCAGGGCCAATCTTCCTCACACATAATTCATAATTATATTAATGGTTCTAAATTAATATCTTCAGCCTGGACTTTTCCTCTGAAATCGGAATTCATATATCTGAATGAGGACTCAACGTCTCCTCTTAGCTGTGTAATAGGCATCTCAAATTTAACATGTCCCAAGCCGAGCTCCTCATATCCCATCCTCTTCCAAGCCCCGGAAAAGGACCCCCAGAAGGAAAAACGCCCTCCTCCTCTGGGGTCTTCCTGGACCTGGGATCCCTGCTCCTTCCCTCGCCCCTCCCAAGGCTGTTCCCATCCCAGCAGCCAGAACACCCCAGATCCCACTGCAACGTTAATAGGAGCATATTCCTCCTCTGACCAGCCTCTCTGATAGCTGTCATCTCACGCGGAATGAAAGCCCTAAGTCCAGCAGGGTCCCCGCCCCCCGCGGCTTTCTGACCTCTAGGACCTCCGGCTCTCCCACCCTTCGCACCTCTGCCCTTGCTGGGCCCACTGCCTGGATTGCTCTTCCTCCACGGATCTCTGTGGCCAGCCCCTCACCTCCTTCAGGACTTTCCTCAAATGTTACCTTCTCAGAGAAGTCTTTTCTGGCTGGAATATTTCAAGTTGCAACTCCCAGCATCCTATCTCCCGTCTCTGTTTTATTTTTTCTCCTTCTCACTTGCTAACACACTGTATATCTCTTGTCTATCATCTTGCTTATCGTCTGTCTCTCCCAGCAGGTTACAAACTCCTCGAGGGCAGGTCTTTTTGTTAGTTTTGTTCCCTGCTGCACATTCAGTACCTAGAACAGTGCCTGGCACAGTGCTGAATGAATAAATATTTGTTGAATGAATAAACGAACACATCTGAACCCCTTCAGAAGTAGGTATTTTACAGAATGGGCTCCCTGGATGCCCCAGAGGAAAGACAGAGATGCCGATAGAGGGAAGAGTGAGGGATGGGGGGCCTGGAAGTGCTGCTTGGGGTCAACGTACTAGAGCAGCTGGAAAGACCAACGCAGAAGCTGAGCAAGGCTGCCTCGCTGGGGACAGTCAGCAGGGACGCAGTGTAGAGGACAGTGACGGGAGGAACGATGATATCGTTTGAAAAATAGCCTGAGCTGAGGCCCGCGCGTGCGGCCTGAGCCAGGCCGGGGAGCCGGGCAGGGACGGGCAGCTGGAGCTGATCGAACATGTCCACAGTTCGACAATTTCACAGGAAGGAGAGGGTTGTTTTAGAAAACTGGGTTAACAACCAGTGACATTCAAACAGGCACATAAAACACCCGACTCATCTTACCAAGAGTTCTGGGGGAAATATGAGCTCCTGGGTAGGCTCCAAGGGCTGGAACTCGTCTTTCGCAAACAACTCTGTGCAAATCTTTTGTAAAGGCAGAAGAAGATGGGTGTGTCAGCCCAGTTCGACTGGAAACGGCGTCGCAATTCTTTAATTAGGCAAAATGAACACAGTACTAACCCTCCTACTCTCCTTGTGCAGGGAAACAATTCAAACCAAATTGTTCTAAATAGGACTTTTTTGTTAGAGAAATATGGATTTGCCGCTAATATGACACTAAAAAAAAGGATATTCTGTGAAATATTTCAAACATTATCTTGTGAAACACCAAGACAGTTTATGAAAAACTACCAGAGGTCAAACAAGCTTGGGAAATCCTCTCCACTGTACCCCAGCTACCATCCTCTCATCTGTCAAGTCAAGATTCAAAATGCTAAAAGCTCTGATAAGTCCTGTAGTTTAGGTAAAAATGACTAAACATACATGCTCATGTGTAAACACACACGTGCCCCACTAATTGAACAATAGTTAGCATTTATTAAGGATAAGTGGAGTGTGAGGTGAGCTTACCTTCCAAATGCCTTTATGTGCATTAATAATGTATTTAATCCTCATAACAATTGTACAAAGAAAGTAAATTATCATCTCCATTTACAGACTGGGAGACTCAAGCGCCATGAGAAGTTACCCCGGCTGCTCCTGCCTGAATCACAGCTGTTTTAGCTTTCAAGACGCTTATTCCCAGAACGCATCCCTGCAGAGATCCGTTGGGAGAGAACTGTGGGATGCAGGACCAGGCCTGCGACAGGGAGCAGAGCCTGGTGGCTGTCGGGGCAGACAGATCGGTTCATTCTCAGCTCTGCCCTGACTCTGCCCTTTCCTGGGGGAAGGACTCAAGCTTTCTGGAGGTTAACAGGAAATAATGCCCATTTTGAAGGGTAATTGTGACAATTAGGTGAAATGGCCTGACATTTGCCCACCCCCTCTGTCTATTGTCCCAGGTTCCAGAAGGAAAACTTGCAATTGTTCCTGTAAAGGTTCTCAGCAGGACCCCAGATTGAGCATCACAGGCCAACACCCGAATGATTAAATTCTGTGTTAGCTGGAATTAGAAGTGTAGGCGGTACCTGCAAACAATAATGTGGTGTTTCTCTAAAACCTAGAAATGAGATTCTGTCTGAGAATTAAAATGTGAAACAAACATAATGAGTCAGAGCGGAAGAATTAAAAGTTCCCCTGAACAGGTGGTGGGCCCAGACTTAGCAGTTACCCAGTGCAAGGTGTTGACATAGCTGAAAGAGAAAGGGGAGTCTGGGGGCAGACACCTGCCAGCCAGCAGGTCCTCCCTGGTCAGGGAGTGGAGGCTTCTGTGATGCGACCCTCAAGATGACCCGGCTGCTCTGCATCCACACTCACCATCAACCTTCTCATTCTATTGTGGCCTCCATGTGTGGTTTCTTATGGGGAAAGGACATGAGGCTCAGGGATAGTAAGATCCACTTTATAATTGTGTTTCTCTTTATAAATGAATATCGGGGCACATTCCAGTTTAAATATCATGTTCTTCTGGGTTTGGTTAAAGTAATTCAGGTGGTCCCCAGAGCACAGTCATTGCCATGATGAATTCCTGAGGCCACAAAACCCAGAAGCAGACTTTAGCATGTGTTCATCCCTCTAAGGTGCTCATCCTCTCTGGAATGGCCGGGGTGGGGGTCGGCGGGGCACAGCCCACTTTCCTTGGCAACACCCTTCTGTTCTGTTGCACGCCATCTTCAAACCAAAATAAGGTGACAGTGGGAGGCTGAGAACAGAACGAGGTAGGCCTGAGGGAGAGAGCCAGATCCAGGAGGGAGACGCTGGCTGTTCCCTCGGAGGCCAGCCCTGTTCCCTCGGATCTCCTGGTCCACAGGGAGCCGACTCTGTTCTGTCCTGTCTTCCCGCTTCTCTAAGTGATTCCTTTAAGAACTTGGCAGTGGGTCTTTTTTGGAAACAAGCCCCTCTGAGAGAGCAAAGCCAGGCACTGCAATGTTTCAGGCTGGACTCCCAGCGGTGGGGCCGTGAACTCGCCACGTGCTTTGGGCTGGCTCTCAGCCTTCCTGAGGCTGCAGTGCCCTCTCTCTACGATGGAGACACAGTGACAGGGTGGGGCCAGGCACAGGAACCCGTTTCCTCCGAGCACGGGACTCGTCCTAGCTGGGGAGGTCTTTTGTCTCCTGCCTGAGCGGATTTTGTTCTGTTGTTCGGCCTGGGCTTCAGCGGGGCTGTACCTCGCCCCTTTCCCAGCTCCCGTGGGAAGTGCTGGTTCCTGCAGGCAGCCTGGACCCTGTCAGCAAAGCAGAGAAGGGGCCCCCAAACCCAGCAGCACAGTGTGGGCGCCGGGTGGCTCGGAGCCACACGCTCAGGGAGAGGACAGAACCCAGGACTCACGTCACTTTCCCCGCCAAGCGAGGAAGCGGCATTTTCTCCCTGGTCCAAGCAGCATTTTCCTCTTCCTTTCTGCTGACAGCCACTTGACTCCTAGGGAGGGGAAATGTTTTGAGATGAAACACTTTTAAATAGGTGGCTGGGTGTGTGCTTGAAAGGTTGGCAACTTAAAAGAGACTCCAGACGGTTTTAGTCACTTTTGCTGGTTTCTGTTGGAACAGAGATAATCAGAGGTCTTTCTTCTTTTGCTTTATTTTTTCAAAAACAAAATTATACATATAGAATATATAAAATGATATAAAATATATACAAAAATATAAAGTATAATATAACATATAATTTAAGACAATAGCATAGAATGTAGAGAAGCATAAAAGACAAACTGTCATGACCCTGGGCCACTGATAATATTTGGACATAATATATATTTGTACTATGCTTATAGTGCAATATAGTTTTATTTTGCCTTTTTGTCTATTTGCTTTTGTTTTGTTCATTTATCTGCCTATTTTTAATTTATATTGTGAGTCTTTTTCCACATCATTAAAATCTCTTTAAAATATAACTTTGCTGATTGCGTAAAGTCCATCTTCCGGTTATTTCAGAACATATTTGTAAAACTTGCTATTGACATATTCTTAGGTTTTCCCCTACACTTTACAACTATAAATAACATTATAATGAACATTTCCGTTCACTATGTGTACGGTTTTGTGGACCTCGCTGAAGTTTTTCTTAGGTGAATTCCTAGCGGTAGAATTAACTGAGAAGATACTTCTTAGGGGAATGACAGTTTATCCATTCTCTAGCATATGTGACATCCACAACACTGAATGCTATCAGTCATATAAGGACCTTAAAAAAAGAAAGAGAAAAAGAAAAGAAAAAGGAAAATTGAGAGAAAAAAAAGAAAATCTTTTTGGGAACGAGATGTCCCCGACCTTTGGGATCTGCTCGCGGTTGACGGGGACTGACCGGACAATCAGGATTTTAAAGCAGGCGTCAGTTGCCAGCTTTTTCATTTCTCGATTCCTCCACACTTACCTCTTGTATCTTGTTCCTCAAGTTATTTCGCCTAATAAAATACTTTCTTCCAGACACCCCACTTCTCTGTCTCTGCCCAGATCTTAATTCTGTCCGAGAAGCAAAACCGGCTGGGACCAGCAAGCAGCGCTTGCTCCCTTCCTGGAAGGTCTGAGAGCTTCCAGGATGGGCCCTGAGTCAGTGACAACAGAAAAGAGCAAGTCTTCTCTGGGCCTGGTGGATATGAGCCTTGGGGGTTCCCACCGGGCTAGCTCCTTGACCAGTAAGGAACTGGGGACTGCTGGCTGGAAGCTGGGTCTCCCACCACACTTTTGCCTTTATCCCCAGAGTCTGTGCCTAGAAAGCTGGTGACATCCACATTCCAGATGGAGAGAGGATTCCTTTGACTTCCTTTATTTATATTTCACAAGTGCTTTTCCATTTACCCCAGCAATTTCATGGGTTTATCAGCTGAATGTTTTGTTTCTCAGCTCGGTACCTTTGGCTCCCCCGTGTGGCATTTGGCTCCCCCGTGTGGCAGCGGGAGTCTGGGACACGCCTGCACCGGCCTGGCTCTGGGGAGCAGGACACTCCTGCTGGTCCATTTCCGGGTCTACCTCCACTATTTGTGGAGCTGGGGCAAGAGTACAGATGGAGCCCCTCTGCTGCCCTTCTCTTCCCTCCCGGCTCTCTTTTGGGCTGAGAGGGGTCTCAAACACCATGTGAGCACCCCAGCCTGCATGTCTCAGCTCTTCCGTTACCTCCAAAACAGCCAGTCGTTGTGCACCCTTTGACCTAGGGGTGGACACACTGTCTGTTACGATCCGCCCTAGGAAGATGGGCTCGGGAAGACCATACCTGGAGCGCTGTCTAGAAAAGAGATGAGGGCTCCAGGTGAACAAGTCACCTTGGCCCCATGGCCTTCTGAGAAAGGCTGGAGGAGGACTTGTGAGGGGCCCTCTAAAGTGTGGGGCTCCCCTTGCTTGGGTCTGAGGGTGGTACTGCCCACATCCGTCCTGCCCTCAGATGAGCATGTGTGGTCTCCTGTGAAGGACTCTTCATGGCGTCAACAGCATCCTCAACAACAGTAGGAACTGTTGAGTTCTTATTAAGTGCCAAGCAAGACTTTGCTACATGCTTTGCCCATGACTTCTCGTTTGCTCTTCACAGCAGCCCAGTGAGGTCTCCCCTCCTGTAGAGGAAACTCCCTGTGCTCTTATATCTGGGGTGAATTTTGGATGCCACTCTGCGTGTTCTTCCTTTGTATCAGCTCACACTTTCCCAACTGGTCTGGATTCTTGGAACAAACCTTGCTTCCCCAAAGCAAACTCTACCCTTTACTGTCTCCTTGGGTTTGCTGGAGCCCTAGTACCTGTCCTGTCCTGAAGCCTCGCTCAGTGAGTCATGGAAGACATCTGGGTGGCTGGTTAGATCCCCTGACTTCCCTGTGTGGTGGGACATCAGGGTGTCATGTTCACCCCCTTCTCAATGAACAGCTCAAACTCCCGTGAGTCAGTTGGAGCTAACTCCCTTGGTCTCCCTTATAGTCTGTTTAGATGGCCTAAAACACTCAACTCCTGTATTCCCAGCCTTGACCTGCTGTCACCGTCATTCTTGCTCTTTAGGGTGTCTCCACAATCACCTACTCACCGCACAGAAGGTCCTTCCACTCTCGAGAATTGGCCGATACCCAGTGCAGCGGCAAAGGTTGCCTAACCGGAGAAGAAGGATGGGTATCAGTGGGCTGTATTTCTACTGGTTTCTTTGGGAAGTTAAAACAGACGCAGGTGGTTTTGTCTTTTTTTTGAGAGTATTTAAATACCTGCCAGACCGTTCAGTGCTTTTTTCCTCTTCTTAGACTATTATCCTTCCTACCACCTCAACTCCAGTTTTATTCTGTCCTAAAGAAGATGACGGTCCATCTGGTGAACCCACTTGCATCCATCGATTAATTTGTTCATTCATTCAACACATGTCTATTGACGGCACCTATATTTCAGACAGCGTGTAAGATACAGGGATCCTAAGACAGGAAACTCTAGGCCATTTCTCAGACACCAGAGGAGCGAAGGATCTGCCTTGGACTACTTGTTAGAAGTGCTCCTCAGTGGCTTTTGGGTCACTGCGTCAGAATTTCCTGGGGGTATTTGTTTAAAATGCAGATCGCTGGCCCTTCTCCAATTCTCCTGCATCAAAACCTCCAGGGGTGGGCCCAGGAATCTTTGTTTAAGAAGTGTGCAGGTAATCCCACTGCAGGGCAGTTTGAGAAGCTCAGGTTTCCAAGGACGAAGGTGTGGGGGTGGGGTGGAGCAGGCTCTGTGTGGAGTAGAGTTCGTCCAAGGAGGCCTCACAAGGAAGCCAGGGCTTGAAGGATGAGCAAGCAATGGGTGAGCCTGGGCTTGAAGGATGAGCAAGCACTGGGTGGGTGGAAAGCAGGGGAGAGCGTTCGGGGTTCACAGAGCAGCACAAGCAAGGCGCAGATGTGGAACAGTGCAGAGGAATCGCGGGTCGAGAGGAGACTGGCCAGCAGGACGTCTGTTGGACTTCCCTGACTGCCTCGTGAAGTAGGGGAGGCTTGGCCACACTCGAGGGGCGAGGAGCTGTTGGAGGACCTCACAGAGTGGAAGGCCCTAAGGAGGGGAAGATTTCGATGACTTGATCTGATTTTCTGTAATGGAGAGGAGTGGAGGAAATCCACCAGCAACTGGCAGATTCAGAGAGTGTGTCTGTGCTCAGCCTCCAGTCCTCAGTCTAAGAATCTGTGTATCCAACAGGTGACTGGTTTAGGGATTGTTGACGCCTGAAAATGATGTCTATTGATCCTGCAAAGGGGATATGTCTGTGAACTCCCTGTTAGTAACTTAAATCAAGAGAACTGAAGAAGGACCAGGGGTCTGCATTTAAACAAATACCCTGTTAAGTTACTAAAGACCCCACGCGGTAGTAACCCATTGCAAATTTTAAAGGATCCTTTCAATATGTGGAGGGCTCTGTTATAGGTTAAACCGTGTCCCCCCAAAAGACTTGTTGAGGTCCTAACCTGTGTCTCCTGTGAATGTGACCTCATTTGGAAATAGGGTCTTTGCAGATGTACTCAAGTTAAACTGAGGTCATACTGCATTGGGTGCGCCCTAATCCGGTGACTGGAGTCCTTAGAAGAGGAGGGAAATTTGGACTCAGACACACAGAGGGGAGGCCGTGAGAAGATGGAGGCAGAGATGGGAGTGATGAATCTACGAGTCAAGGAATGCCAGGAGAGTTGTCAACCCCCAGGACTCGAAAGAGGCAAGGGAGACTCCTCCTCCAGAGCCTTCTGCAGGAGCACGGCCCTGCTGACACCTTGATTTCAGACTTGTCGCCTCCAGAACCGTGAAAGAAGAAATTCCTGTTGTTTTAACCCACCCAGTTTGTGGTGCTTTGTTACAAC
>NW_025803015.1:0-9911 GCF_021613505.1 Equus quagga
CCCCCCAGGATTTCACTTTTTATCTGAACATTTCTTGCCCTCCCTCCCTTTGCACATGATGTGGAACTGGACTGACTGGTTTGAACCTGATCTCAAGCCACCCAGAGGAGGGAGAGGCCTGCCAGCCAGCTGGCCCGCAGAGGCAGGGGGAGAAGCCAGGACGTTTGGGGCTGGACAAGCCCTCCCAGAATGGGCTGGAGTTCACTGGACACAAAGAGCCCCCGTCCTGATTGCTCTTCTCAGAACTCAGCTGTTCTGGAAGAGCAGTAAAATCAGGACGCCTCTCTGGGTGTCACTGAAACACATCAAGTGTCTTGATTCAGGAATTAAACGGCAGCAAGGACGATCCTGGTGAATGTGGCTGGTGAGGGGCTTCACGGAGTGAATGAAAACCAGACGCTTTAGGAACCCTGCACGGCGGGGTGGGGTGCGGTGGGCAGATGGGTTGTGCAAGGCAGGGCGAGAGCTACAATCACGGTCGGAGGAGGAAAGAGAGAGAGGATGTTTTACTTTGCTTGACTTATTCCAGAAGTTTACAATCAGAAAATCTGGAGAGAAGCTACTTAAATGTTAGCATAAGAGTAAGTTTTGGTATTTTTGAAAAATAAAATTCAATTTTATATTTCATATTGAGTTTAAAATTCTAGAACAGGCAAAGCTAATCTATAGTCCACAAAGCAGGTCAGCAGTTGCCTGAGGGCCGACAGCAGAGGGGCCAAAGGAGAATTTTTGGGGTGATGGAAATGCTCTAGATCTTCTTGGAGCTGGTGGCTACACGGGTTTACACATTTGTCAAAACCGCTGAATTTAACTAGGTGCATTTTATTACATTTAATAATACTTCAATAAGGTTGATTTTAAAAGGAACCACATCGTGTACCAGAGGCAGAGGACCCTGTTTCACTGCTCTGGGCCTGCAGTACACATCTGCAGCATCCTGACCCTCAGGGAGTGGCCCTGGGGGGGCGGAATCCCAGAAGGAGGGATGGCTAGGAACTGACCAGGCCTGAGCCGGAACAAGTGACAGGTGACGGGGCAGGCTGCCCACAAGACGGTCTGCAAAAGCGGTGGGAAAGCTGGGAGTTCACGGCAGCAAGGAGCATGCAGAAGCCAGAGCACTTACGGGCACAGAGAGCAGCTTGCCCGGCTTCTTCAGTTCCTGCAGAACCTCCAGGTAGAACTTGAAAAAGAAGCTGACCACCAGAGTCCTCTTGAATTCCACACTGCCCCCCGGAGCCCCGCCTGGGAGGGAGACTTCGTCCAGGAGCAGCCTGCAAGCCTCATCCAGCATTGGCTCATTCCAGCGCCTGGGAAGGTTGCAGGCAGGAGGAACCAGCTGACGAGCAGTTCCAATCGAGCGGTGCGTGCTGGGTATTGCATGGGGATAAGCTGGAGAGCCCAAGTCTCCTTTTAGGAGTTGGAAGGGAACTTCAAAATCACCTCACCAAGCCCTTCAGGAAAACCGGGGCCTGGGAGGCTGTGCCCAGTGGCCCGAGGGTCATGGCAGGCTGGGGATGGCACCTGTCCCATTGCAACCTGAACCAAGCATGTTCAAGAGCCAGAGCCAGGCATTAAAGAAGTAGACCATTAGGGCCCATTCCATCACGAACTGCACAGGACTCAGACTCGGACACTGCCTCACTGAGGCAGAGGGAGGGGGTCCTGGGCAGCGGGAGCTGCAGGCGCCACGTGGATGTGGCCTGGCGTGGCTTTGCTGGGGATTGATGAACACAAGAGAATGGGGCTGCACACAGTCCTGGGCCATTTTTGGTGTATCGCTCACCCAAAGAGTGGTGCTTAATTAATCACAGTCAAATAAGATCTGATTCATTTAGCGAAATTACAGAAGGAACAACTAGTAATGCCCCCCAGAGGAGTTTCCACCCTCCTAGCACTTCACCAGCTCCTGCTGCAGCCAAGCTTCCACTTGCTTCTGTGATGCCAAGTTTCACCCTCGGGGGGCAGCATTCGTCGCTTACCTGCCCAGGAGCTGCTGGCAGGATTTCTGTGCACTGATTGTGGCATCCCCGACCCCTCCGTAAGCCAGGCTCAGGTCCTCAATGGTGTCCGTGCCTTCTTGGAAGAGGACTCGCATGCCAGCCGTCACGTCGGCCAAGGCATTCTGCTGGCACTGAGCCTGTCGGAAGGCTGACACAAATTCCCACTGTGGAGACAAAACTCATGAAGTTATATGATATGTCAAAGCTTTGACATGGTTTCCGCTTCTTGGTGCCACTAATTGATCACTTAGACTCAATCGAAAGGGACACAAAAGACACTTGGCACAATCAGAGAGAACTTGGCTGCCTTCTTGTTCCAAGTGAGAATGATGTCCGCCCAAGGTCCTCCCCTGGGGAGGCCAGGATGCCTCACATGGAATGCCTGGGTCATTTCCACAAGCCCTTCTTTCCAGGTGCCCTTCCCTCTCGCCTTCAGATGTCTTTGTCCCCATGAGGATGGAAGAGCCCCCCAACACATATGCTTTTAAATGTGATTTACTTAAAGTGCAAAAGAGACCCACCACATTTCTTGGTTTGTAGAAACGGTCACTTTTCCATTTTGCAAAGCTCGTAAAGGAGTTGACTAAAACTTTCCAACAGTGACCTGGGGAATCTTGCATCAGGAACAAGAGTCAGGAGGGTGATGGCTGCCCCACTGACCCCTTGGCACCGTGACGGCTGGTGTGCTGACATGAGGTTAACGGAGGTGGCCTGTGCCTCCAGTGCGTTCCATCTGCGTGGCCACTGACGGCGCTGTGTTTGAGTCTGCCTGTTGTTCTGTCTGGGGCCTTTATGCAGATGCACATTTGACTGGGAACACACTTCGGAGTTTCCATTCCAAGGGAAAAATAAATGAAGCTCCTACATGGCTGAAGGCAGGACTTAGTATAAGACTTTTTGCATAACCAAGCCGAGTCCGGGCTTTGGGTCTGTGTGTGTGTGTGTGTGTGTGTGTGTGTGTGTGTGTGTGGTATTGCCTCTCTCAGGAAGTGTCTTCTCAGATTGGATTCAGGCACAGTTTTGGGGAGAGGCACAGGGAAGAGGGAGTGAGGAGAGAGGGCCCCTCCTTTCACCCCCAGAGATCCTGAGTCAGTCAGCGTCTGGAGGCCCTCAGGCTCCTGTGAACCGCTGGGGTTAGCTGGAGGAGGGGGGCACGGGGAGGCCTGGCCCCAGCCTCCCTCTCCCTATGGGTCAGGCAGAGTAGCTCTCTCCACAGCCAGAGAGCTTTAATTTCTGCCTCCCAGAGTCGACCCCTGGACATCAGCAGGCCTGGAAGCACGACTGTGGCCTGCACAGGCCCTGCCCCACAGCTGAAACAACCCCAAATCCACCCCCGGAGCTGCCTGCCCGAGGGTGAGGGCCTCGGGGCCGGGCCAGGCCACAGCAGGCAGGAAACAGGTTTTCAGGGCAGAGCTATTTTCCTTCCATCTGCTTTCAGATTTCCAAAGATGACTGGACGCAGTTTCGGGAAGGGAAAAACAGTTCTCAGAAGCGACCAGCGAGTTCTTACCCTTTGAGAGTGAGGGATGTACACTGACTCCAAAATTTCCTCTGGCTTAAGGTCTGCACTTGCCAACCCAGCAAGAAAATCTCTGTCTAGAGGAATCTGCCGTGTCCCTTCTGTGGAAGAAAATGACATTTCTGCACGGTCACAACAAGGAATGTGAGATTATTCTGTACTTTAAACGTCAGCAGCAAAGAAGAAAAGGCCACGTTCCTCTGCACCAAGCGATGCTGAGGTCTGAGCATGTGGCCACCCAGGGCTCCCCGTCCCCTCCTCAGGCTGGACATGCTCTTGGAACCTGGGCTCCTCCGCCCCAAGGCCGCCAGGCCAGCACGGTCACCTCTCAGCAGATGCTGGGTGACTAAATCTAAGTCGTCTGATACTAAGATCAAGATAAGGGCGTCACTTCAGCCGAGACGGGGTTCGTCTCCACTGTTATCAGAGTTGGAATCAGTGGATTTGCTTTTTGTTCTTGCTGCTGCTTTTGGCTCCTACAGCGGATACCTCCACCGTTAGAGCAGAGAGAACAATTCACAAAACCTCCTTTCAGCCCAGTTGTTACCACTTAGTGGTCAGAGCGTGCCCTCTGGCTTTAGAAGGCGGTTGTGTTCTCGTTTCGTTGATGGTTTCCTTTGCTGGGCAGAAGCTTTTTAGTCTGACGTAGAAATGAGTCAGACAGAGAAAGGCAAACCCCGCATGATTTCACTCGTGTGAAGACAGACAAACACATAGCTAAGGAGAACAGATTGGCGGTTACCAGAAGGGAAGGGTGAGGGGAGGGTGAAAGGGGAAGAGGGACATACTATGGTGATGGATGAACTGGACTCTCGGTGGTGAGCACGATGCAGTCTATGCAGAAACTGATACATAATAATGGACACCTGAAATTGACACAGTCATAAGCCAATATGACCTCAATAAAATTATTAAAGAGTGAAAGAACAAGCGGTTTGTGGCTCCCCAGGAGGTGCGGTGGGAGATCAAAGCGCAGCCTCGCCATCTGTCGCGGGTTCGTGCCCTGGCACTTGTGCCGATTGGCAGAGGGTGCGGCGGAGAAGGAGGCCCGGGGAGCCCTGCTGGCCGCTGCCGCCTGCCCACTGCCTGGTCGGCCAGCTCGTCCACCGGCCCCGCGGGCGCTGGGGGCGCTGAGGGTGGAGTGGCTTTGGTAGAGCTGGGAGAACAGAGACCGTCAGCTGTTTTCCAACAGCCCAAGAGAAGAGCCCAACTACTGCCCTTCCTACTAGTGTGGGGCGCCCTGCGTGGAGGCTGGGCCGTCCTTGCTGTCCTGAGGCCCCAGAGTCTAGGCTTTTTCTCTCTGGGTCTTAGGGGGCGAGCTGGGGTCGTCCTGGACCACGGGGCTGGAGGACTCAGCAAAATGGCTGACGGGCCGAGCAGGGGTGAGGCTTTTGCTTTCCTCCTTCAAGGGCGGGCCCCGTGCAAAGCTGAACAGGGGAGAGCGAGTTTGTCCTCTGCCACCAAGTCTCTCCCCGCGCTTCTGAGTTCCCGCCAATGGGGGATGGGAGTGTGTTAGCCAACAAACCCTGCGGGAGGGCTGCGATGCCTGTGATATGATTCCTGGTGGGACACCCCCCACCCCAAGCTCAGGCCAGGCAGCTTGTGCTCGCTCCCGGCACCCCAGAGCCCGGGCTGTGTTAGCCCCAAGGAGTGAAGGACAGACCCGCTGAGTGGGAGGGACAGAGGGAATGGGTGTTTGATGAGTTGGTGTAGGGGGAGCCATGGGAGGGGTAGTGAGAGGCCCTGGGAGGCGGCCTGATGGGGAAGAGGCAAGCACACTGTATGGAAATGACAGACTGGGGCTCCCAGACAGGGAGACAAGCGTAGTGTAGCATGGAGCGGCCCAAGCCGGCATGGAAGTTAATCACTGCCTTCCTCCTGCCCCAGGGGGCCTGGGTGTCTGCAGTGCTCCTCACCAGACTTGTGGTTCCCACACAGTCCCTGGAGGGGGGCCATGAAGAGGAGGGGGGAGCGGTCCTCAGCCCCAGAGCCTTCGCCTCAGCCGCCGCACACCGCCCTGGCTGACACAAGGGCTGAGCTGTGGCCTGGGGGGGTGTGTGTGTGTGTGTGTGTGTGTGGTGGGTGGTGCCAGAAAGAAGCACTGGCCACCTCCTTGGGTCACTGTGCTTTTCTCCAGGAGCCTGAGCTCCCCATGGTGGTTCGAGAGCCAGAGACCTGGGCTCTCACTTGGAGCAGTTCCTTAAAAAAGACAAAAAATCTCCAGGTGCTGTTCACAGCCTTCCAAGGCAGCTTACCTTTGGACATCAGATTGAGGGCGGTGTTGCCCACAGCCAGAACTGGATTCAGATCCGAATAGCAGTGCCGGCTCATGATATGTCCCCCTAAGGACTAAGGAGAGAGAGGGATAGCCTCGGTCATCTTATCCCTCAAACCCCACGCCCCCAGGCACCTGCTCATGGTCCTCTCTGGTGGTGGAGGTGTCCAGAGGAAGCTTGGTCTCCTTTGCAGAGGGACTCAGACCTTCGGGGAGGACCCCCTCCCACCCGCAGCTTTGAGTGGGGAGAGGAATTGATGGCAAACAACACTGGTGTGGCGTTTGGTAAGTTCCACCTGCTGTCTAACCTCTTCACACATGTTTACCCACTTCATCCTCACAACAGCCCAGTGAGATTGATGCCATCATCCCGTTTTACAGATGAAGACACTGGGGCACAGAGAAATTATGAAACTTGAGCAAGGTCTCCCAGCTTGGAAGGGGCAGGCCTGGGATTCCAATCCAAGCAGCGAGGCTCAGTGGCAGTTCTGAACCACCTCCTCTCAACCTTGACCACAGTGCAGGTGGCCGTGGTGTTGGGTACAGAGATGCCGTCCTGCCCTGGGTACGGCAGCATCTCAGCCTCCTCCCCCATGGCCTCTGAAACTGCTGGACCTCACTTGGGCCAGGCTGGGGTTCTGGGCATCCCCACCACCGAGAGAGCTGCCCTCTTCCTCTTCCTGGAGCTCCACTCGGCTCTGGTTGAGCCTGTAGCATCTCAGAACTCGGGAGGGAAATGACTGGCCATTCAACTCGGTACAGTCCTCCCCACATAGTGATGGAATCCACAGTGCCCGCCGGGTAGCTGTGGTCTGGGCTGGAACGTGGGTGAGGACGGAGAACCCCCAGTCCTCGATGAACAGCTCGATTTTGAAGTTCTTGTTTCCATGGAGCTGGAGTCCACCTGCCTGGACTCTCACGTGTCAGTCATACTCCTGCCCTATGTGAGTGTGTGAAATAAATCGGTCTGTCCTCAGAGTCTAGAAGTATTTGAAGGCCGTTCTTGTGATCGCTCTGACTTTGCCCACCCCGGCCATTCCTCTCTCTGATGTGGTTTCCAACCCCTCATTCTCCTGTCACCGTCTCCTCGCCAGGCTCCAGGGTGTCAGCCAGAGTTCTGGACGGGAAGGGGCATTTTGGAATCACTTGAAGAGCTTTTTCAGGGGAAACACGTCCTCCCCAGATTCCTACACCCCAAGGATTTCTAAGGCACCATTTGGGGCATGTAGGAGAGGAAGCAGGTGTATTTTGAAAACCTAACGAGGTCTCTTCTGCTTTCTTCCAAAGTCAAAAATAACCAGACCTTAAAGTGTGCCTCCCGGATCTGAGCGTTATTCTCCAACTGTGCTGAAGAATAGTCCTGATTTTAGGTGCTATACTTCTGTAGTGCAGCCTAAGACTAAATTAGATTCTTCCACAGTCTTATCAAGAAATTAGCAAAACCGTGACATCTTTTTCCCACCTATATGGCTACTTGGCTATTCTCTTGATTTTGACTTAGATTCTTCTTTTAAACATGTCATTAAATAATGTGTGTTAAATGTTAAATATTTATTGTGCCAGTCGTTTCAGCCTGCTGGGACCCTTTTGCATACTGATTCTGCCGATCCCCGTTTCAATATTTCAGTGATATTAAGAAATCGGCGCGGTGTGCCTAAGGCTTGGCCCAGAGGACGTACTGCCATATTCCGGATCTGCTGGCCTGCCAGCCTCTTCAGGTGCTTCAGGAGGGCTCGGTACGTCTGAGTTTTCTCCTCTGGGAGCTCGGAAACCCTCCCAGCCAAGATGTCCTTCACCTGGGCCAGACTGCAGCCAGCACCTATCGTCAGCCCTGGAAAGCAAATGGTTTTCATAGGTGACATGGGAGGAGCAGCTGAATTGTAGCCCTGGTGCCAGGGCCTTATGTTTGGCTAGTGCAATGGCTCTGCACACTGACTGTACAGAGAATCACCAGGAACTCAAAACCGGCACAGATGCCCTGCTCCCAGATCAGTCAAATGGGAATCTCTGGGCACGGGGCTTTTTCAAAGGCTCCCGGGTAGCTCTCCCGTGCAGCCAGTGTTAGAAACCCCTAGGCTGGCCTACACCCTTCTTTGGAAAAGGCAAGGAAATAGAGGGTAGAGAGAAGGAATGACAGTCACGACTAGCAGGTGGCAGACCCTACGAGAACTTTCCATGACCCCCTCCTGATCGACCACAGTGAAGCTCTGCAAAGCTGTTTTGTGATTAAGGGGGATAAATCTGATGGCATTATAATAACACCAAAGTTCTTCCAGCTCCCGAGGTCATTGTCTCAAGTCAATAATGCTGTGACTGCCCATGTGCACTTCTACAGGTGGCCTTGATGCTCAGAATCGTCAACAACCCAGTTGCTGAGGGGCACCGGCCAACCAGAATGAACACGGCTGGGTGGGGAGCTGCCCCAGGTATTGTGTGAGTTGTTGTTGGGCATGGGGACATTGGGGGTCCCCAGGGAGGAGCCAGGGAAGCAGGAGCAGTGGCAGAGCATCGGGGAGGACTGGGGCAATGCTATTTTCTACCTGGCGAGGAGGTCATTCAAAGTTCTAACCCCCGTTGCAGCCACACCTCTGAGTATCGGGAGGATATTAGCACGGGGGTTTCTCCATGGTAGGGATGTAAGGGTTCAGATCCATCTTTGAAAGTGGAATCACCCAAGCCATCGGGAGATGACTTAGTCAGCCTCTTAAAGTTAATCCTTCCTGTTCCCCAGGGTTTGCAGAATGAATCACTGACCCGTAGAGTTAGATTTGATATCAGTTCCAGGGTGGGGTCTAACTACAGTGAGTCTGTTTTTATCAGGTTGCAGGCTGGGCTTTGATTTTTCTCCTGTGGATTAATCTTTGAGAATATTCCTCCCTCCCACATAGCTTTGTTTTATCAATATTAAAAATGTACTTGGCACAGTATTTCCCCCACCCCTGCCACCACGCCCGAGTAACCGCCACACCCTGCTGCTTCAGTCATCTCGGCCAACCTAACAGAGCAGGGAAGCTGAGGCTGCTGCTCCCTGTCCTTACTCGAACCAAATCTAAGCTGCCCCTCCTCCCGGGGACGTCCCGACCTGCAGTCCTCACGCTGTCTCCCTCCCGGTGTCTCATAAGAGGCACTCCGTGACGCGGGATCCTGTGCCAGGCCCATCAGCGAGAGGCTGTTGCTTCCTCTCGAGTGGGCTCACTGGAGCGTGGTCTTTAACTTCTGCAGATGTCCTGGCCTGGTGTTTGCCCACAAGGGCGCTGGGAAGACCAGGCTTGCTTCTTGTCCTACAATTCCTCCTAGCCTAGACCCAGAGCCTTAGTGGTAGGCAAGAAATCAGAAGCAGAAAGACTTATTATTATTATCTTTTTAAGGTCAGACTATCTCTTCTCTGAACAGAGTGGAAAGGGGCAGGTCAGCCCAGGGAGGGGAATGTGCCGGCTGTCCACTCTGCTGCCTGCGTCCTCAAGAGTACAGACTTCAGCCTCAGGCTGAGGCCGGACAGTCACTCGGGGGCTTTCGTTCGGCTCTTTCTGAGCCTCACATTACCCCGCACTTCTTGCTGGGCAAGACACCGCGGTATGGAGACCACGCTATTTTCTGTGCTTGTTCATGTTATTCCATCCTTGGGCACAGACCGAGCTTGAGTTCCAAAGGAGTTGAGCTTTCACTTTGATTCTCAGAACGTGGGTTCTGTTTAACTCCACGCTTCTCAGAGTTCGTGGGTCCCTGGGAAAAGGTGCAGCGAGGTTCTGGAGCGCTTCCTACACTGAAGATTATGAGAAAGAAACGTGCGCTCAGCCAAACGTGTAGGTGAGACGGGTTAGTTTGCAAAATTTAAACAAACGTAAGCTGTCACAGAAATTTATTTCCCAGGGGGTGCTGGCTGGGGGGAGAGGGCCCATCTGGCTCCAAGGTTCCCCTTCCTCACCAGTGTCCTTCGCTCTTTTGGCCTTAGGAAAAGTTGGAGAATGCTGGGAAACTTCCCTGGGGCCACTAGAGGCTGCTCACACTTTAAGTTTTTTTGCTGACAAAGATTTGCCCTGAGCTAACATCTGTTGCTAATCTTCCTCTTTTTTTTTGCTTGAGGAAGATTTGCCCTGAGCTAACATCTGTGCCAATC
>NW_025803016.1:0-6830 GCF_021613505.1 Equus quagga
CCCCCCAGGATTTCACTTTTTATCTGAACATTTCTTGCCCTCCCTCCTTTTGCACATGATGTGGAACTGGACTGACTGGTTTGAACCTGATCTCAAGCCACCCGGAGGAGGGAGAGGCCTGCCAGCCAGCTGGCCCACAGAGGCAGGGGGAGAAGCCAGGACGTTTGGGGCTGGACAAGCCCTCCCAGAATGGGCTGGAGTTCACTGGACACAAAGAGCCCCCGTCCTGATTGCTCTTCTCAGAACTCAGCTGTTCTGGAAGAGCAGTAAAATCAGGACGCCTCTCTGGGTGTCACTGAAACACATCAAGTGTCTTGATTTAGGAATTAAACAGCAGCAAGGACGATTCTGGTGAATGCGGCTGGTGAGGGGCTTCACGGAGTGAATGAAAACCAGACGCTTTAGGAACCCTGCACGGCGGGGTGGGGTGCGGTGGGGAGATGGGGTGTGCAAGGCAGGGCGAGAGCTACAATCACGGTCAGAGGAGGAAAGAGAGAGAGAGAGTGTTTTGCTTTGCTTGACTTATTCCAGAAGTTTACAATCAGAAAATCTGGAGAGAAGCTACTTAAATATTAGCATAAGAGTAAGTTTTGGTATTTTTTTTTAATTTTTATTGAGTTAATCATAAGTTACAATCTTGTGAAATTTCCGTTGTACATTATTGTCAGTCATGTTGTAAGTGCACCCCTTCACCCTTTGTGCCCACCCCCGACCCCACCATTCCCCTGGTAGCCACTAATCTGTTCTCTTTGTCTACATTTTTAAATTCCTCATATGAGTGGAGTCATACAGAGATTGTCCTTCTCTATCTGGCTTATTTCACTTAACATAAGTCCCTCAAGGTCCATCCATCTTGTTGCAAATGGGACGATTTTGTTCTTTTTTATGTCTGAGTAGTATTCCATTGTGTATATATACCATGTTTTCTTTATCCAATCATCTGTTGATGGGCACTTAGGTTGCTTGCACATCTTGGCTATTGTAAATAATGCTGCAATGAACAGTGGGGTGCATAGGACTTTTGGAATTGCTGACTTCAAGCTCTTTGGATAGATACCCAGTAGTGGGATAGCTGGGTCATAAGGTAGTTCTATTTTTAATTTTTTGAGGAATCTCCATACTATTTTCCATAGTGGCTGCACCAGTTTGCATTCCCACCAGCAGTGTATGAGGGTTCCTTTTTCTCCACAACCTTTCCAACATTTGTTACTATTAGTTTTAGATATTTTTGTCATTCTAATGGGTATAAGGTGATATCTTAGGGTAGTTTTGATTTGCATTTCCCTGATGATCAGCGATGATGAACATATTTTCATGTGCCTATTGGCCATCTGTATATCTTCTTTGGAGAAATGTCTGTTCATGTCTCCTGCCCATTTTCTGATCGGGTTGTTTGATTTTTTTGTTGTTGAGTTGTGTGAGTTCTTTATATATTACGGCTATTAAGCCTTTGTCAGATGTATGACTTGTAAATATTTTTTCCCAGGTAGTGGGTTGTTTTTTTGTTTCAATCCTGTTTTCATTTGCCTTGAAGAAGCTCTTTAGTCTGATGAAGTCCCATTTGTTTATTCTTTCTATTGTTTCCCTTCTCTGAGAAGACATGTTGTCCAAAAAGATCCTTGTAATACTGATGTCAAAGAGTGTACTGCCTACATTTTCTTCTAGACGCCTTATGGTTTCAGGTCTCACCTTTAGGTCTTTGATCCATTTTGAGTTTATTTTGGTGAATGGTGAGAAAGAATGGTCAATTTTCATTCTTTTACATGTGGCTTTCCAGTTTTCCCAGCACCATTTGTTGAAAAGACTTTCTTTTCTCCATTGTAGGCCCTCAGCTCCTTTGTCAAAGATTAGCTGTCCATAGATGTATGGTTTTATTTCTGGGCTTTCAATTCTGTTCCATTGATCTGTGCACCTGTTTTTGTACCAGTACCATGCTGTTTTGATTACTGTAGATTTGTAGTATGTTTTGAAGTCAGGGATTGTGATGCCTCCACTTTTGTTCTTTTTTCTCAGGATTGCTTTAGCAATTCAGGGTCTTTT
Organism: Equus quagga; assembly: GCF_021613505.1. Lineage (NCBI taxonomy): Eukaryota > Metazoa > Chordata > Mammalia > Perissodactyla > Equidae > Equus > Equus quagga. Next base: position 2,041 of record NW_025803016.1, read on the forward strand.
CTTGCCCCATATGAATTTTAGGATTCTTTGTTCTAATTCTGCAAAGAATGTCCTTGGGATTCTGATTGGGATAGCACTGAATCTGTAGATTGCTTTAGGTAGAATGGACATTTTAACTATGTTTATTCTTCCAATCCATGTACATGTAATGTCTTTCCATCTCTTTATGTCATCATCCATTTCTTTCAGAAAAGCCTTGTAATTTTCATTGTGTAACTCTTTCACTTCCTTAGTTAAATTCACCCTGAGGTATTTTATTCTTTTTGTAGTGATTGTGAATGGTATTGTGTTCTTGAGTTCTTTTTCTGTTAGTTCGTTATTAGAGTATAGAAATGCTACTGATTTATGCAAATTGATTTTATACCCTGCAACTTTGCTGTAGTTGTTGATTACTTCTAAAAGTTTTCCAATGGATTCTTTGGGGTTTTCTATATATAAGATCATGTCATCTGCAAACAGCAAGAGTTTCACTTCTTCCCTCCCTATTTGGATTCCTTTTATTCCTTTTTCTTGCCTAATTGCTCTGGCCAGGACCTCTAGTACTATGTTAAATAAGAGTGGTGAGCGTGGGCATCCTTGTCTCATCCTGTTTTCAGCGGGATGGCGCTCAGTTTTTGCCCATTGAGTATGATGTTGGCTGTGGGTTTGTCATCTATGGCCTTTATTATGTTGAGGTAGCTCCCTTCTATCCCTGTTTTATTCAGAGTTTTTATCATAAATGGCTGTTGGATCTTGTCAAATGTTTTCTCTGCATCTATTGAGATGATCATGTGGTTTTTACTCCTCAATTTGTTGATGTGGTGTATCACATTGATTGATTTGCGGATATTGAACCATCCCTGTGTCCCTGGTATGAATCCCACTTGATCATGATGTATGATCCTTTTGATGAATTGCTGTATTCGGGTTGCCAAAATTTTGTTGAGAATTTTTGCATCTATGTTCATCAGCAATATTGGCCTGTAGTTCTCTTTTTTCGTGCTGTCCTTGTCAGGCTTTGGTATCAGCATCATGTTGGCCAGGTAGAATGTGTTAGGAAGTGTTCCATCCTCCCTAATTTTTTGGAATAGCCTGAAAAAGATAGGTATTAAATCCTCTATGAAAGTTTGGTAGAATTCCCCAGGAAAGCCATCTGGTCCTGGGGTTTTATTCTTTGGGATGCTTTTGATTGCTGTTTCAATATCTTTCCTTGTGATTGGTCTGTTCAAATCATCTGCTTCTTCTTGAGTGAGCTTTGGGAGATTGTAGGAGTCCAAGAATTTATCCTTTTCCTCTAGGTTATCCATTCTGTTGGCATATAGTTTTTCGTAGTATTCTCTTATAATCCGTTCTATTTCTGCAGAGTCTGTTATTTCTCCTCTTTCATTTCTGATTTTGTTTATTTGAGCTTTCTCCCTTTTTTTCTTTGTAAGTCTAGCTAGGGGTTTGTCAATTTTATTTATCTTCTCAAAGAACCAGCTCTATGTTTCATTGATCCTTTCTACTGCCTTTTTTGTTTCAATAGCATTTATTTCTGCTCTGATTTTTATTATTTCTCTCCTTCTGCTGACTTTGGGCTTTGTTTGTTCTTCTTTCTCTAATTCAGTTAGGTGTAGTTTAAGATTGCTGATTTGGGATTTTTCTTGTTTGTTAAGATGTGCCTGTATTGTGATGAATTTACCTCTAAATACAGCTTTTGCTGTTTCCCATATGAGTTGATATGGCATGTTATCATTTTCATTTGTCTTGAGGTATTTTTTGATTTCTTCTTTAATTTCTTTGATGATCCATTGCTTGTTCAATAGCGTATTGTTTAGTCTCCACATCTTTGTGCCTTTCTCAGCTTTTTTCTTGTAATTAATTTCTAGCTTTATAGCATTATGATCAGAGAAGATGCTTGTTATTTCAATTTTTTTAAATTTGTAGAGGCTTACCCTGTTTCCCAACATATGGTCTATCCTTGAGAATGTTCCATGCGCATTTGAGAAGAATGTGTAATCTGCTGTTTTTGGATGAAGTGTTCTATATATGTCTATTAAGTCCAATTGTTTTAGCTTTTCATTTACCTCCACTGTTTCCTTGTTGATTTTCTGTCTGGATGATCTGTCCAATGATGTGAGTGGGGTGTTGAGGTCCCCTACTATTATTGTGTTATTTTTAATATCTTCTTTTAGGTTTGTTAATAGTTGCTTTATGAACTTTGGTGCTCCTGTATTGGGTGCATAGAAATTTATAAGCGTTATTTCTTCTTCTTCTTCTGTTTTTTTAAAGATTGGCACCTGAGCTAACAATTGTTGCCAATCTTCTTTTTTTTTCTGCTTTTTTTTTCTTTCTCCCCAAGTCCCCCCAGTACATAACTGTATATTTTAGTTGTAGGTCCTTCTATTTGTGGCATGTGGGATGCCACCTCAACATGGCCTAATGAGCAGTGCCATGTCCGTGCCCAGGATCTGAACCCTGGGCCGCCAAAGCAGAGCGCATGGTCTTAACCACTCAGCCACGGGGCTGGCCCTGCATTACTTCTTCTTGATGAAGTGTCCCCTTGATCATTATATATTGTCCCTCTGTGTCTCTCTTTACCTGCCTTATTTTGAAATCTGTTTTGTCTGATATAAGTATTGTGACACCTGCTTTCTTTTGTTTGCTATTAGCTTGAAGTATTGTCTTCCACCCCTTCACTCTGAGCCTGTGTTGGTCCTTGGGGCTGAGGTGTGTTTCCTGGAGGCAACAAACTGTTGGATCTTGTTCTTTAATTCATTTTGCCACTCTGTGTCTTTTTATTGGAGAGTTCAATCCGTTTACATTGAGGGTGATTATTGATGCATGAGGGGTTAATGCTGTCATTCTGTTGCTCGTTATCTGGTTTTCCTGCGTTACCTTTGTTTCTCGTACTTTGTGTTTTAGCCTACCCATTGACTTCTGCAATTTCTTATGCTGGGTTTCTTAGATTTTTCCTTATTTATGTTTTGTGTCTCTGTTCTGTTTCTTAGTTTAGTGGCTACCCTGAAGTTTGTATTCAGAATCTCATGTATAACATAGTCCATTTTCTGGTGCTCTCTTACTTACTTGGCCTTTCCTCTTCCCCTCCTAAATTATTATTTTCATCTCTTATTCCAACTTGTGTTGTGAGTTTGTGGTTAGAGTGATAAGATTGTCTTTGCTTTGCTGGTTTCCTTCCCTTTATCCTACTGCTATAGTTGAATATTTGCTATTCTGATTCTGTCTCCCTACTCTGTGATTTGTGACCCCTTTCTCCCTTTTTTCTTTTTTTCAGGTATGAGAGCCTTCTTGAGGATTTCTTGTAGTGGAGGTTTTTTTTTTTTTTTTTTTTTACAAAGTCTCTTAGCTTTTGTTTGTCTGGAAAAGATTTAATTTCTCCCTCATATCTGAAGGATATTTTTGCTGGATAGAGTATTCTTAGCTGAATATTTTTATCTTTTAAAGTTTTGAATATGTCATTCCATTCTCTCCTAGCTTGTAAGGTTTCTGTAGAGAAATCCGCTGAAAGTCTGATAGGGGTTCCTTTGTAGGTTATTTTCTTCTGCTTTGCTGCCGTGTGTATTCTTTCTTTGTCATTCATTTTTGCCATTTTTACTACTATATGCCTTGCAGTAGGTCTTTTTACATTGACAAATGTAGGAGATCTGAAAACTTCCTCCACACACATTTCTCCCTCAATCCCTAGACTTGGGAAATTTTCTTCTATTATTTCTTTCAGCATTCTTTCTGTTCCATTTAGCTTTTCCATGCCCTCAGGGATTCCAATAATTCTTAAATTGGATTTCCTCATTGAATCTGCTATTTCTCAGAGATTTTCTTCATTTTTTAAAATTCTTAGTTCTCTTTCTTCCTCTTTCTGGAGCCATTCAGCCTGTCTATCTTCGATTACGCTAATTTTCTCCTCTATGTTGTCTACACGTGCATTCATGGAATCTGTATTCTGTTTTATCTGATCCATTGTATTTTACATCTCTAGTATTTCTGGTTGATTCTTCTTTATAGTTTCAAACTCTTGTGAAGTAACTCCAGAACTCGTTGACTTGTTTCTCTATATTTCCCTTTACCTCACTGAATTTTTTGATGATAGCTACTCTGAACTCATTTTCACTTAATTTACCTATTTCCAAGTCCTCAGGACATACTTCTGTATTTTTATTGTTTTCCTTTTGGAGTGGAGCTTTTATAAATTGCTGGATGGTAGAGGAGCAGTTTTTTCACATGATGCTATTGTGCAGTTGCAGTTACAGCCTGCCACAACTAGATGGGGGTCAAGAGCCGTGCGTTCCCAGCCCCCCGCCTTCAGTCGCGATGGCGGTACACAGCACAGGTTGGGGGAGGAGGAGCACTTTCTCTCGCATGCTGACCTGGAGTCCGTTCAGCACTTGCTCTCTGGTTTCCTGGGGCCCTGGCTTGATGGGGTCCCTGCACGCGAAAGCTTCCCCCTGTTAGTGGGTTTCGGCTGTGCGGGCAGTGGTAGTCCTGGACAATCCTGCGGATGTGCAGCCCCTCCCCCACTCCATCCCTCTCCCATGGCAGCAATCCCAGTCTCTAGGGGAGGGAGTGAAGTTCTCTCTTACCCCGTTCCAGCACCTCCGATGGGGGCTCCAGCCTCTCTGACCTCTGTCATTTGGCTGCTGTGGGTCTCTGACAATCTCTGTATTATTAGAATTATTGGTTGAAGTTCAGTTGTTCATTTTCTGGTTGTAGTTTGGAGGGGAGAGAGTCCCGGGTGAGCTCACTCCACCATGTCACTGATGTCACCTCAATTCCTGTTGTTTTAACCCACCCAGTTTGTGGTGCTTTGTTACAAC
>NW_025803017.1:0-1890 GCF_021613505.1 Equus quagga
GACTTAATCAGAGGAAAATGCAGGGGAAAGGCTGTATGCAGTGGATAATTTATGTTTCAATATTTGCCAAATACAACATCTGACAAATTGTCCCATGATATTACAGAAACCAGATGAAGAAATTAAAACCAAATGAAACAATGGTTAAGAGAAGTCAGAGCTTATTTTTATCAAAAACATGTAGATTAAGGGCTGCCCTGGTGGCATAGCAGTTAAGTTCATGTGCTCTGCTTCCGGTGACCCAGGGTTTGCTGGTTCAGATCCCAGGCGTGGACATATGCTCTGCTTATGAAGCCATGGTGTGGCAGGGGTCCCACATAAAAGATAGGAAGATGGGCACAGATGTTAGCTCAGGACCAACGTTTCTCAGCAAAAAGAGGAGCGTTGGTGGTGGATGTTAGTTCAGGGCTAATAGTCCTCAAAAAAAATGCAGATCAGTGAATCTCAAGTTTTAATGGCATACAAAAGACTACATATTATATGACTCTTTTTATATAAAATTCTACACAAGGCAAAAATAAACTGACATAAAGTGTATTTCTTGGGGCCACAGTGACGGAGGGGACTGTAAGGGGCACAAAAGAACCTTCTTGGATGATGGACATGTGCTGGACATCTGGATGGTGCACTTGACTATACATTCATCTAAACTCATCAACATCACACTTAAATTTTGTGCGTTTTATTGAATGTAAATTATGCTTCGATAAAATCCATTTTAAAGGGAGTAATCAAATATTTAATGTGTATAAAAATATAGGACATGGCCCAGGATTCTGCATCCTCAAGAAGCATCTCTAGCAAATCGGATACAGATGGTCTGAGGACAAACATTTCAGAAATGCTGATGGACTGATCATCTACTCAGAGCCATACTCAGGAAGACCTCTAGCTGTGCAATGCATGAGCCAATGCCTGATCCTGTTCAAAATGTTATCACTAACACATGTGTGGCCAAGACTGACAATGCCCAACTCACCTTCGTCTTTAGTAACAGAACCCTTATTTTTATCTGGGTGCATAGTTCCTCAGCCAAAAGACTGTATTTCCCAGCCTCTTTTGCAACTAGACATGGCCATGCGATTAAATCCTGGTCAATGAGAAGCATTTTTCAAGATTTCAAGGAAAACTCCTTTAAAAGGAAGGAATGTGCCTTTCTTTGGCTCTCCTCTATTCCTTCAATTAGAATATGGATGCAATGGCTGGAATACCAGAAGCCATCTTGAACCCTGAGGCAACATATTAAAGAGGGAAAAACACCTGCTAAAAGGAGCCTGAGTCCCTAATGGCATGGAGAAATTACGGACTACGTTAGACCAAGCCTAACTCTGGATTTCTTTTCTTGAAAAGAAAAATAAACTTCTGTCCTATCTTAAGTCACTGTTATTTGGAACGTTTCTGCTATATATACAGCAGCTGAACTTAATCCTAACTCATATCTGCAGCTTATCAATCGTGCACTTCACATCAAGCTGGTTGCTTATCCAGTGTGCTGGGTGGCAGAACCAAACTTCAGGCAAATGTCTAGACCCACTGAAAAATGCAACCATAAAAGACATTTGGTCAAAATCTCAACAAATGAAAAAGTATGTCTCCTAGGGGTCTTAACTGACCACAGAACTCAATATCGGTCAACTGTGTGATGTAGCTGACTTAAGAAAGGCAATTCAAAGTCAGATTACATTAATGGAGGTAGAGTATAAACAACAGAGAAGATGAGCCTTCTAATAGGCTTTGCAGACAATAGATAGAATATTGAATTCATTTCTGCACACTTCACTTGAAGAAGAATGCTGGCAAAATTGAAGGGATCCAGGATGGAACAGAGAGAGTGGGCAAGTGCCTAGAAAACGTCAACCAAAGAATTTAGACTACCTAACCTGAAGAAGG
>NW_025803018.1:0-1890 GCF_021613505.1 Equus quagga
GACTTAATCAGAGGAAAATGCAGGGGAAAGGCTGTATGCAGTGGATAGTTTATGTTTCAATATTTGCCGAACACAACATCTGACAAATTGTCCCATGATATTACAGAAACCAGATGAAGAAATTAAAACCAAATGAAACAATGGTTAAGACAAGTCAGAGCTTATTTTTATCAAAAGCATGTAGATTAAGGGCTGGCCTAGTGGCATAGCAGTTAAGTTCATGTGCTCTGCTTCTGGTGACCCAGGGTTTGCTGGTTCAGATCCCAGGCGTGGACCTACGCACTGCTTATCATGCCATGGTGTGGCAGGGGTCCCACAAAAAAGAGAGGAAGATGGGCACAGATGTTAGCTCAGGGCCAACGTTTCTCAGCAAAAAGAGGAGCGTTGGTGGTGGATGTTAGCTCAGGGCTAATATTCCTCAAAAAAAATGTAGATTAGTGAATCTCAAGTTTGAATGGTATACAAAAGACTACATATTATATAAAATTCTACACAAGGTAAAAATAAACTGACATAAAGTGTATTTCTTGGGACCACAGTGGTGGAGGGGACTGTAAGGGGCACAAAAGAACCTTCTTGGATGATGGACATGTGCTGTACATCTGGATGGTGCACTTGACTGCACACATTCATCAAAACTCATCAATGTCACACTTAAATTTTGTGAATGTTATTGAATGTAAATTATGCTTCGATAAAATCAATTTTAAAGGGAGTAATCAAATATTAAATGTGTACAAAAATAGAGGACATGGCCCAGGATTCTGTATCCTCAATAAGCATCTCTAGCAAATCGGATACAGATGGTCCGAGAACAAACATTTCTGAAATGCTGATGGACTGATCATCTACTCAGAGCCACACTCAGGAAGACCTCTAGCTGTGCAACGCATGAGCCAATGCTTGACCTTGTTCAAAATGTTATCACCAACACATGTGTGGCCAAGACTGACAATGCCCAACTCACCTTCTCTCCTTCGTCTTTAGTAACAGAAACCTTATTTTCATCTGGGTACATAGTTCCTCAGCTGAAAGACTGTATTTCCCAGCCTCTTTTGCAACTAGACATGGCCATGTGATTAAATCCTGGCCAATGAGAAGCATTTTTCAAGATTTCAAGGAAAACTCCTTTAAAAGGAAGGAATGTGGGGCCAGCCCGGTGGCACAGCGGTTAAGTTCTCACGTTCCGCTTCTCGGCGGTCCGGGGTTCGCTGGTTCGGATCCCGGGTGCGGACATGGCACTGCTTGGCAGCCATGCTGTGGTAGGCGTCCCACGTATAAACTAGAGGAAGATGGGCACGGATGTTAGCTCAGAGCCAGGCTTCCTCAGCAAAAAGAGGAGGACTGGCAGTAGTTAGCTGAGGGCTAGTGTTCCTCAAAAATAAATAAATAAATAAATAAATAATAAAAGGAAGGAATGTGCCTTTCTTTCGCTCTTCTCTGTTCCTTCAATTAGAATATGGATGCAATGGCTGGAATACCAGAAGCCATCTTGAACCCTGAGGCAAGATATTAAAGATGGAAAAACACCTGCTAAAAGGAGCCTGAGTCCCTAATGGTATGGAGAAATTATGGACTACGTTAGACCAAGCCTAACTCTGGATTTCTTTTATTGAAAAGAAAAATAAACTTCTGTCCTACTTTAAGTCACTGTGATTTGGAACATTTCTGCTATATATACAGCAGCTGAACTTAATCCTAACTCACATCTGCAGCTTATCAATCATGCACTTCACATCAAGCTGGTTGCTTACCCAGTGTGCTGGGCAGCAGAACCAAACTTCAGGCAAATGTCTAGACCCACTGAAAAATGCAACCATAAAAGACATTTGGTCAAAATCTCAACAAATGAAAAAGTATGTCTCCTAGGGGTCTTAACTGACCACAGAA
>NW_025803019.1:0-6120 GCF_021613505.1 Equus quagga
TTAAAGTGACAACCAGCATAATAATTACAGAATTATAGCTCACAAACAGAATAAAATACATACTTAATCCAAATAAAGGCTGACACAGGGCGATAGGGAACAAATATCTCATCAAACCAAAAGAAAACATATAGCAATATGCTAAGTAAACTTAACAACATCAATAATTCCAATTTATTTATCTATACAAACACCATAATCAAAAAACAGAGATTATTTGATAGGATTAAAAAGCAAGACCAAACTCCGTGATGGCTTCAGGAAATAAAATTAAAATATAAAGAAACAAATAGGCTCAAAGCGAAAAGGTAGATAAAGATATACACGCTAATATTAACAAGGAGAGACCTAGAGTGGCAATGTTGGTATCATACAAAGTAGGATTTAGAGCAAAGACTATTGTAAGACATAAAAAAAGACCTTATTACAGTGATAAATGGGTCAAATAACTAAGATGAAATTAAATTCTAAATATTTATGCACCAAATAACAGAGCTTCAAAATAAATAAAGCAAAATTGATAGATCTGCAAGGAGAAATAGGTAAACAATTATAGTTAGAGATTTTTATATCTCACTCTCTCCGTTGATTCTTGAGGACAAAGATTGCATTCTGTATGGTTTCAGTCTTTCAAACATTGTGGAGACCTTTCTTACTTCACAAAATATAATATATTCTGGCATGTGCACAATGCGCATTTGAACAAATGTATGATCTGTAGTTTCAGTGCATACCATTCTACAAATATCATCGTGGTCAAGTTGGTAAATCTTATATCTATCTTATTTTTTATCGCTGTGTTCTATAAGTTTTTGTGAGCCCCATCTTAAAATATTTAATTATGAAAGCATATTTTCTTTTAATTTTCTTAGTTTTACTTTATATATCATGATGATATATTATTATGCATACAAAATTTTTACACCATTTTATTTGAGTGAATATTTCAAAATTAACTTTATAAATTGTAAGGGTAAGATAGCTCCTTTCATTCAGAAATTGGTCTCTAAATTAGATTATCTCTATGGCAAACTCATTTGTCATCTACTGGAAAATATTGTGCCCACCTCAAGAATTACCATAGGCTTTAAGTGTTCAAATAAATGCAAAACTATATAAAATTCTCAATAAATATTTTCCTCATTGTACCTTTTTTATATATGAAATGCATCAAAAACATTACAAGATGAAATAAAAAAATATATCTTCCTTAGTTTTGGTATGGAGCTTGTAACTGCCTATAACAATTCTATTACTAATTGTTAAACACTAATGATTTACATTTTAAATATTTTTTTTACCTTGAGTAAAAATAATACTCATGTAAAATATATTCTTTCACATTATGACATAAAGTTCTGATTGATCTCTTTTGCCAATCATATATTCTATAGATAATGTGAAAAAATATAATAAAAGTCATTCATGTAACAGTTTTAAGTTATAGAATATTAAGCAGAAAATTCTATCTATCCTTCTCCCACACACACAGTTTTCTCTATTATTAAAATTGCCCATCAGGGTGACATATTTGTTAAAACAGATGAAAAATGTCAAAATGCTAATAATAAAGTCCATAGTTTACATTAGTGTTGATCTTTCATGTTGCTCAGTTGTATGGATTTTGGCAAATGCATTATGCGGTACATCCACCATTACAGTATTGTGTAGAATAGTTTTAGAACTCTAAAAATTTCCTGTGCTCCATTTACTCTTTTTTTGTTATTAAGAAAATAATGTTTTATTATTCTTTCATGATTAACTTTCAGATGTCATTATATGCATTTTTAGGTTATTTTAAATATGACTGACAATGATTTTCTCTCATAATTGCACAAAGAGATTAAAGTTAGCATACATTTATTCTAGGACTCTTTAAACATAAAGGATAATAATTAGAAAAGAAAATATTTAGTAAATTATTTGCCTTTACTAGTTAGTTTCAAACATCAGAAAATGTTCATTTTATGGATGGAAAAATCTTCAAAATTAACCTTATGTTTTGTTTATGCTGACACATAATATATTTTTCACTTCAAAATAATGTCAGATGGTTAAAAGTTGAAAATAGCCAATAAAATTAATTTGAAGCATTTTTCAAACTATTTCACCAAAGTGGGAATTTTTAAGAATAACCATCTTATCCTTTTCCTGAGTAAAATGCTCTCATAATTTTCTTTATTGTGTTCATTATTTACTTATTTCTAAAACTGCAAGTAACAAGATTCAAGAAAGGAGGGTCTGTAGAATAGAACGCAGAAACGATCATGTCCTGAATGGTGGATGAGCTGGAGGTGGTCTTCAAATGCACAGCACTGGCTGAGCTGACAAAGACTGTCACAATGAGGATGTGAGGAATACAAGTGGAAAAATCTTTTTCTTTCTCTCTTCTGGTTGGAAACTTGAGCACAGTAGAAAATATACAAATGTAAGACATGGTGATGAAGGCAAAATAGCTACCACTGGTCATCACTATGGAGACAAAAATTACATAATTTAAGACAGCAGAAGAGCTTCAGCAGAGAAGGGATGCCACAGAAGAACTGATGGACCATGTTGGACTGACAGGACAGCAAAAATCTGTTGCCAGTATCAAATCCTGAGTAGATAACACCACTGCGTGTGGAGACCAGTGTCATGTGGATATAAACATGAGGGTTTAAGATTACAGTGCAGCAGAGGGGCTGGCCGATGGCCACATAGTGGTCCTGGGCCATGACAGTGAAGAACAGAGGCTCTGTTAAAGCAAAGACAAACACAAAAAGGTCTGAGCCGCATAGCCAACCATGGGGATCATCCCATTGCCAAGCAGAAAGATGATACATGCCTTGCGTGCAGTAACAGAAATGTAGCACATGTCCAGGACAGACAGACTCCTAAGGAAGAAATACATGGACTTGTCAAGATTCTAGTTAAAGGTGGTTACTGTGACAATGGCAAAGTTCTCCATCAGGGTTGCCAAGTACATCAGAACAAATAATGTGGCTTGCAAGACTCTGAGTTCCCACACATCAGAAAATCCCATAATTGGGAATTCAGTCACTGTAGTTGAGTTAGACATCTTTGTTTAACGTACTTTGGACATGAAGAGACAACAACAAATAATCCCTAAGAAAATGGAGAATCAACATGAGGAAACTAATTAGCTTAAATAAGTTTATTGGTTCAAATTTACCCAGTATTATTCTTCGGAGTGAGTGTTAGTAGTAGGAAATAACATGGTGCTGCCTCATGCACCTTTCAACTTTCTACTTGTGTAATGTTTTTCCAGTTGTGGCAGTAAAATGAAATCTGTAATAGCTTATGTCTATGTTTTTATAAATTTCCTTCAGTAACTAGCTGTACAAGGTTGCCTGGAAAATTGAGTTAGAGAGACAATTTCTGTGGATCCTGACTCATTAGAAGTATTCTATAAATGTTATCATTTAGTTCTAGCTGATGACTAAACACAGTAGATACAAGAGGCTTCAATTTCCTCAGAATGTCTCAACATGACGTTGTAACTGATTTGTTGCCCACTAGGAGGAAAATTAATTTTATCTACACTTTCACAATAACATCTTTTGATAATTATTTTGTCTGGAAATTTACCTTCGAGAATTCTTTCCTCTGATGATCACCTACTCCCCAATCAGATACCACTAATGTGTAGCCTTGTTATTTTGATATTTATTTCTTCAACTTTTTCTCTCTCTCCCTCTCTCTCTCTCTCTTTCTTTCTTAAGCAACTTCTTAGATCCTTTGTGGCTTTGTTTTGTTTCTCGCTTAGCCTAGATACCGTAACTAACCTTATGAATAATATTAACATGATCTTTTGTTAATTTAGATCATTCTGTACTTGACATGATTTACATATTATGTACCATAATTCTCATTGCAAATTGGGAATTTTGGATTTCATATACTTAATTTTAAAATAGAAATATTCGTCACCAAAAGGTCAAGGAACACTATTAAGGCATGGAAATGTAAATGGAAAGGTAGAGATTCTAAGCCAGCTTTGTCTGAGTGGACAGCACGTCATCACATGGCACATCTTCCCCACCTGAACTCTGGATTCTACTGAGCTACTGCTCACATATCTAAAAGCTTTATCTATATGCTCCCTTTTGATTGTCTTTATTTCAGCATCCTTCACAATGGCACACTATGTAGTTTTAGTTGTGATGTGTTTTGGCAACTGTTTATTGATATTTTGCTTTTAGGGTATGTATGATAAACTTAGTTAAAAATAGATTCTTCGGTATTTGTCAGTAGCTGTAATTTAGTTATGCCAGTTTCATTGTGAAGGTTGAGATCTTAAAAAGGATTGTGTAGTTGTTTTTCACTGAAGTCTATATCATACTTCCACTACTGTATTACACAATGAAGCAGTTTTTGAGAGTTTGAACATATAACTAAAATTTATTGTTTTATATCCCCAATCAATTTTCTGTTCTAGGTTGAGTTTCCACGTAGCAACATAGTAGAGCTGAAACTCCACAGCCTTCAGGGGAAGGTATGTTTTGCATCCTGACTCTGCCATTCACTTGCTTTATAGCTATATCACTATGAGAAGCTGCTTAAAAATATTCAAACCTCAGGGGCTGACCCAGTGGCACAGTGGTTAAGTTCACACATTCTGCTTTGATGTCCTGGGGTTCACCAGTTAGGGTCCTGGGTGCGTACCTATGCACCACCTATCAAGTCATGCTGTGTCAGGCGTCCCACATATAAAAATATAGGAAAATAGGCACCAATGTTATCTCAGGGCCAGTCTTCCTCAGCAAAAAGAGGAAGATTGTCAGCGGATGTTAGCTCAGGGCTAATCTTGCTCAAAAAGAAAAAAATAGAACCTCAGTTGCTTTATTTATAATATCGTAATAACATCTACCTCAAGGATTTAGTATTTCTAATTTAATTTAATAGAGGAAGTACACAAAATGGTAACTATGTTAAAGAAGAATAAATAAATATGAATTACAAATCACTGACATGATGAAGCAGGTGATCCCCTCAGCACTTACATTTCTTTCATCTTAATTCCATTAATCTTTATCTTTAAATAACACAAAAAGGTAAAAGGGAACAAGAGGATATTTTTGAAGAGATTTAAAAAATTGCTATATTTCTACACAAAGGTAGAAAAATGACAGATGACACAAATTAACAATATCAGGAATAAAGGAGGATAATTTGGTAAAGATTCTAAACATATTTGAAGGATAAATAAGGAAAATATTAATAACTTTATGTAAATAAGGATAACTGAGTTAAAATGGAAAATTCTTTGAAAGACACCAAGTAGAAAAATTTACTCAAAACTGTAAAATAAACTTACTTTATAGACATAAAATTCTTAAAGAAAATTCTAGTCCCAGATGCCCTCCCTGGAGAAGTCAATAAAACATTCAATGAAGAAATAATACCAACGTTAAATAACGTCTTCCTGAAATTTGAAAAGAAATTCTTCAGACGTTATTATATAAAGCATTATCATACTGAGTGCACAAATATACAAAGTGACTGTAATGAAAGAGATTATAAAATTACTATCACTCATTAATAAAGAGACCTTTTTTTAATATTTAGCAAATTAAGTGCAATAGTACGTAAATAGAATATTATACTATGGCTAATTGGGAACTAAAATAGAAATACATGGTTAGTTTAACATTCAAAATCATTCTTTGTAATTGAAGATATTATATAAATAATAAGAAAATTTATATGATTATCAGCATGGTGCAGAAAAAAGTGACAATACTTGATTGCTGTTTCTTAAAATAGCAGTCAATAGAATAGAGATATAAAGAAAATTCTACAACCTGATGGAGAGAATCTATGAAAATCCTACAAATAATATCATATTTAATGGTACAAATATGAATGCTTTCCCTCTAAAATTAGGAAACAACAAGGATTTTCTCTGTCTCCATTTCTATTGAAAGTTGTACTGGAGATTTCACCAAGTGCAATAATGCAAAGGTAAAAAATAAATCCAAATTGAAACATAGAGAAATGACCTTCTTTATTCACAAAGTAAGATCATTTATGTAAAAATATCAGATATTTTATTTCCAGTCTGGCCAACAAAAAGCTTAGATTTTTCTCTCTTCTGTCTACACAACAGAAGAAAAA
>NW_025803020.1:0-7020 GCF_021613505.1 Equus quagga
AAAAAAAGGTCAAAGTAAAGGACGTACACTACAATGAATGTTAAAATAAATCTGTCAATTTGAAATTGTGGATCTACACAAAGGAACAGTGAGCATCAGCAGAACAAAATTCTGTTTATATACATGACTTATATTTGATTTAATTTTTTTATTAAAAGCTTTTTAAAAATTTAATCAACTAAAATTAACAATAACAATGTTTTGTAGAGTTTATAATGCATGTCTTAGTGTGACTAAAATAGTCAAAATTCAGGCAGCGAGAAATGGAAGTCTATTATTATAAGCTCCTTATACTATGTATGCAGCAGTGTAATAGCAAATTAAGTTTGCCTGAGATAATTCGAACATGTGTACTGTAAATGTTAAAGTGACAACCAGCATAATAATTGCAGAATTATAGCTCACAAACAGAATAAAATACATACTTAATCCAAATAAAGGCTGACACACGGCGATAGGGAACAAATATCTCATCAGACCAAAAGAAAACATATAGCAATATGCTAAGTAAACTTAACAGCATCAATAATTCCAATTTATTTATCTATACAAACACCATAATCAAAAAGCAGAGATTATTTGATAGAATTAAAAAGTAAAACTCAATTCAATGATGCCTTCAGTAAATAAAATTAAAATATAAAGAAACAGGCTCAAAGCAAAAAGATAGATAAAGATATACACGATAATGTTAAGAAGGAGAGAGCTGGAGTGGCAATGTTGGTATCATACAAAGTAGGATTTAGAGCAAAGACTATTATAAGACATAAAAAAAGACCTTATTACAGTGATAAATGGGTCAGATAACTAAGAAGAAATTAAATTCTAAATATTTATGCACCAAATAACAGAGCTTCAAAATAGATAAAGCAAAATTGATAGATCTGCAAGAGGAAATAGATAAACAACTGTAGTCAGAGAATTTTATATCTCATTCTCTCCATTGATTCTTGAGGACAAAGATTGTATTCTCTATGGTTTCAGTCTTTCAAACTTTGTGGACACCTTTCTTACTTCACAGAATATGATATATTTTGGCATGTGCACAATGCGCATTTGAACAAATGTATGATCAGCAGTTTCAGTGAATACCATTCTACAAATATCATCGTGGTCAAGTTGGTAAATCTTATATCTACCTTATTTTTTATTGCTGTGTTCTATAAGTTTCTGTGAGCCCCATCTTAAAATATTTAATTATGAAAGCATACTTTCTTTTAATTTTCTTAGTTTTAGTTTATATAACATGATGGTATATTATTATGTATATAAAATTGTTACACCACTTTATTTGAATGAATATTTCAGATAGCTCCTTTCATTCAGAAATTGGTCTCTAAATTAGATTATCTCTATGGCAAACTCTTTTGTCATCTAACCGAAAATATTGTGCCTACCTCAAGAATTACCATAGGCTTTAAGTGTTCAAATAAATGTAAAACTATATAAAATTCTAAATAAATATTTTCCTCATTGTATCTTTTTTATATATGAAATGGATCAAAAACATTACAAGATGAAATAAAAAAATATGTCTTCTTTAGTTTTGGTATGGAGCTTGTAACTGCCAATAACAATTCTATCACTAATTATTAAACACTAATGATTTAAATTTTAAACAATTTTTTTACCTTGAGTAAAAATAATACTCATTTAAAATTTATTCTTTTCACGTTATGACAAAAATTTCTGATTGATCTCTTTTGCCAGTCGTATCTTCTATATATAATGTGAAAAATATAATGAGTCATTTGTGTAACAGTTTTAAGTTATAGAATATTAAGCAGAAAATTCTATCTATCCTTCTCCCACACACACAGTTTTCTCTATTATTAACATTTCCCATTAGTGTGATATATTTGTTACAACTGATGAAAAATGTCAAAATGTTAATAATAAAGTTCATAGTTTGCGTTAGTGTTGATCTTTTGTGTTGTGTAGTTGTGTGGATTTTGGCAAATGCATTATGCTGTACATCCACCATTACAGTATCACGTAGAATAGCTTTAGAACTCTAAAACTGTCCTGTGCTCCATTTACTCATCTTTTTGTTATTAAGAAAATAATGTTTTATTATTTTTTCAAGATTAGCTTTCAGATGTCATTAGATGCATTTTTAGGTTATTTTAAATATGAGTGACAATGATTTTCCCTCATAATTGCACAAAGAGATTAAAGTTAGTATATAGTTTCTTCATTCTAGGACTCTTTAAACTTAAAAGACAATAATTAGAAAAGAAAATATTTAGTAAATTATTTGCCTTTACTAGTTAGTTTCAAACATCAGAAAATGTTCATTTTATGGATGGAAAATCTTCAAAATTAAGTTTATGTTTTGTTTATGCTGACACATAATATATTTTTCACTTCAAAATAATGTCAGATGGTTAAAAGTGGAAAATAGGCAATAAAATTAATTTGAAGCATTTTTCAAACTATTTCACCAAAGTGGGAATTTTTAAAAATAACCATCTTATCCTTTTCCTGAGTAAAACGCTCTCATAATTTTCTTTATTGTGTTCATTATTTACTTATGTCTAAAACTGCAGATAATAAGATTCAAGAAAGGAGAATCTATAGAATAGAAGGCAGAAACGATCATGTCCTGAATGGTGGATGAGCTGGAGGTGATCTTCAAATGCACAGCAGTGGCTGAGCTGACAAAGACTGTCATGATGAGGATGTGAGGAATACAAGTGGAAAAATCTTTTTTGTTCTCAATTCTGGTTGGAAACTTGAGCACAGTAGAAAATATACAAATGTAAGACATGGTGAGGAAGGCAAAGTAGCTACCATCGGTCATCACTATGGAGACAAAAATTACAATTTCATCCATTAAGACAGCAGAAGAGCTTCAGTAGAGAAGGGATGTCACAGAAGAAGTGATGGACCATGTTGGACTGACAGAAGGACCACCCAAATCTGTTGCCAGTATCAAATCCTGAGTAGATAACACCACTGCGTGTGGAGACCAGTGTCATATGGATACAAACCTGAGGGTTTAAGATTACAGTGCAGCAGAGGGGCTGGCAGATGGCCACATAGTGGTCCTGGGCCCTGACAGTGAAGAACAGAGGCTCTGTTAAAGCAAAGACAAACACAAAACGATCTGAGCTACATAGCCAACCATGGGGATCATCCCATTGCCAAGTAGAAAGATGATACATGCCTTGGGTACAGTATCAGGAATATAGCACATGTCCAGGACAGATAGATTCCTAAGGAAGAAATACATGGACTTGTGAAGATTCCAGTCAAAGGTGGTTACTGCGACAATGGCAAAGTTCTCCATCAGGGTTGCCAAGTACATCAGAACAAATAACGTGGCTTGCAAGACTCTGAGTTCCCACACATCAGAAAATCCCATAATTAGGAATTCAGTCACTGTAGTTGAGTTAGACATCTTTGTCTAACGTACTTTGGACATGAAGAGACAACAGCAAATAATCCCTAGGAAAATGGAGAATCAACATGTGGAAACTAATTAGGTTAAATACATTTATTGGTTCAAATTTACCCAGTATTATTCTTCAGAGTGAGTGTTATTAGTAGGAAATAACAGAGTGCTGCCTCATGCATCTTTCATCTTCCTACTTGTGTAACTTTTTTCCAGTTGTGGGTAGCAGTAAAATAAAATCTCTAATAGCTTATGTCCATGTTTTTATAAATTTTCTTTAGTAACTAGCTGTACAAGGTTGCCTGGCAAATTGAGTTAGAGGGACAATTTCTGTGGATCCTGACTCGTTAGAAGTATACTATAAATGTTATCATTTAGTTCTAGTTGATGACTAAACACAATAGATACAAGGGGCTTCAATTTCCTCACAATGTCTCAGCATGACGTTGTAACTCATTCCTTCCCCCCAGAAAGAAAATCAACTTTATATACACTTTCACAATTACATCTTTTGATAATTATTTTGCTTGGAAGTTTACCTTCAAAAATTCTTTCCTCTGATGATCACCTCCTCCCCAGTCAGATACCACTAATGTGTAGCCTTGTTATTTTGATATTTATTTCTTCAACTTTTTCTCTCTCTCCCTCCTCTCTCTTTCTTTCTTCAACAACTTCTTAGATCCTTTGTGGCTTTGTTTTGTTTCTCCCTTAGCCTAGATACCGTAACTAACCTTATGAATAATATTAACATCATCTTTTGTTAATTTAGATCATTCTGTACTTGACATGATTTACATATTATGTACCATAATTCTCATTGCAAATTGGGAATTTTGGATTTCATATACTTAATTTTAAAATGGGAATGTTGGTCAACAAAATGTCAAGGAACACGATGAAGGCATGGAAATGTAAATGGAAAGGTAGGCATTCAAAGTCAGGTTTGTCTGAGGGACAGCACGTTGTCACATGGCACATCTTCTCCACCTGAACTCTTGATCCTACTGAGCTACTGCTCGCATATCTAAAAGCTTTATCTATATGCTCCTCTTTGATTATCTTTATTTCGGGATCCTTCACAATGGCTCACTATGCAGTATTAGTTGTGTTGTTTTTTGGCAACCTGTTTATTGATATTTTACTTTTAGGGTATGTATGATAAACTTAGTTAAAAATGGATTCATCGGTATTTGTCAGTAGCTGTAATTTAGTTATGCCAGTTTCATTCTGAAGGTTGAGATCTTAAAAAGGATTGTGTAGTTCTTTTCACTGAAGTCTATATCATACTTCCACTACCGTATTGCAGAATGGAGCAGTCTTTGAGAGTTTGGACATATAATGAAAATTTATTGTTTTATATCCCCAATCAATTTCGGTTCTAGATGGAGTTTCCATGTAGCAGCATAGTAGAGCTGAAACTCCACAGCCTTCAGGGGAAGGTATGTTTTGCATCCTGACTATGCCATTCACTTGCTTTATAGCTATATCGCTATGAGAAGCCGCTTAAAAATATTCAAACCTCAGGGGCTGACCCAGTGGCACAATGGTTAAGTTCACACATTCTGCTTTGATGTCCCAGGGTTCACCAGTTATGATCCTGGGTGTGGACCCATGCACCACTTATCAGGTCATGCTGTGGCAGACATCCTGCATATAAAAATAGAGGAAAATGAGCAGTAATATTATCTCAGGGCCAGTCTTCCTCAGCAAAAAGAGGAGGATTGTCAGTGAATGTTAGCTCAGGGCTAATCTTCCTGAAAAAGAAAAACAATTAAACCTCAGTTGCTTTATTTATAATATCGTAATAACACCTACCTCAAGGATTTAGTATTTCTAAAATAATTTAATGGAAGAAGTACACAAAATAGTAACTATGTTGAAGAAGAATAAATAAATATGAATTACAAATCACTGACAAGATGAAGCAGGTGATCCCCTGAGCACTTACATTTCTTTCATTTTAATTGCATTAATCTTTATTTTTAAATAACACAAAAACTAAAAGGAAAGAAGAGGATGTTTTTGAAGAGATTTAAAAAATTGCTATATTTCTGCACAGACAAAGGTAGAAAAATGACAGATGACACAAATTAACAATATCAGGAATAAAGGAGGGTAATTTGGTAAAGATTCTAAACATATTTGAAGGATAAATAAGGAAAATATTAATAACTTTATGTAAATAAGGATAACTGAGTTAAAATGGAAAATTCTTTGAAAGGCACCAAGTAGAAAAATTTACTCACAACTGTAAAATAAACTTATTTTATAGACAGGAAATCCTTAAAGAAAATTCTAGTCCCAGGTGCCCTCACTGGAGAAGTCTATAAAACAATCAACGAAGAAATGCTGCCAACGTTAAATAAACTCTTCCTGAAATTTGAAAAGGAAGAAATTCTTCAGACGTTATTATATAAAGCATTATCACACTGAGTGCACAAACATACAAAGTGATTGTAATGAAAGAGATTATAAAATTACTATCACCCATGAATAATGAGGCAATTTTTTTTTAATATTTAGCAAATTAAATGCAATAGTACATAAATGGAATATTATACAATGGCTAACTGGGAATTAAAATAGAGATACATGGTTGGTTTAACATTCAAGACCATTCTTTGTAATTGAAGATATTATATAAATAATAAGAAAACTTATATGATTATCAGCATGGTGCAGAAAAAAGTGACAATACTTGGTTTCTGTTTTATAAAATAGCAGTCAATAGAATAGAGATATAAAGAAAATTCTACAACCTGGTGGAGACAATCTATGAAAATCCTACAAATAATATCATATTTAATGGTAAAAATATGAATGTTTTCCTTCTAAAATTAGGAAAAATTAAGGATTTTCTCTGTCTCCATTTCTGTTGAACATTGTACTGGAGATTCCACCAAGTGCAATAATGCAAAGGTAAAAACATAAATCCAAATTGAAACATGGAGAAATGACCATATTTATTCACAAAGTAAGATCATTTATGTAAAAATATCAGATATTTTATTTCCAGTCTGGCCAATAAAAAGCTTAGATTTTTATCTCTTCTGTCTACACAACAGAAGAAAAATTTGAATAAAGTGAAAATCAAAGACTCTAATCACACATTTCTGAAAACTAATATCATAAAGCTAACAGCTGCCCCAAATTTAAAAGGACAAAAAGGTGGATACAGAGAATATTAACCTACAAGAAGAGAAGCCAAGCTTCGGAAAAGTCAGAGGAAACATGTAGTAGAGAAGGAAAATAAACTGATGAATTCCTGGAGGCTCACAGATGAGTTTGAGAGACTGAGTCTCCATTGGGGATCTGCACTAGGGGAGCCCTCACACTTTAGAGTTTTGCTTCCAGGAGTCTTCTCACAGCCTCACAGTGAGGATCAGAGCATATCCCCTTGTACTTCTGGCAGGAAGGGCTATAAAGTAGCCATTTTTAGGCATGTTATCCTTACCAAGGCTTGCATACATGGAAACAATTTTGCCATATAAAGAAGAATTTTACTATATGAAGAATTTTCTAGGGAAATCCAAAGACAAAGGAGGAGAAAACAGTAACAACAACATAACCTCTCACAAGAAAAATCATTAAACATCATGCTAAGGTTCTATTTACTTCAGTTA
>NW_025803021.1:0-1326 GCF_021613505.1 Equus quagga
AGTCACTGACTACAAGGATGCTACTCAATTGGGATTTGCCTTAAATTCTCAATCTGCAGATTGAAGATTACACAAATGTTTTCAAATCATGGAAAAAAGATTTGTAAGGCAGTGGTAAAGAACAGAAAATTGTGCAGGAAACAAAATACCTGAATTCTAGTTCGACTTTTACTATGTGCATTCTGGTGTCTTGGCACACTGGAAAGAACCTCATTTGTAGCAAACGTTTGAATACCTTTTCTGTCACTAATGGGCCATTTGATCTTAGGCTATCTATTACACATATTTCAGGATTGGTTTCAGGATTAAATAAGATAGCATATTGTCTTAGGTTAAGTTCTTTAAAAGCAGAGCCTTGATTGGGGTTTCTTATGCCCATAAATTATTGAGGAAAGCAGGTCAAGACAGGAGGGAAAAGGCTAAGAGCAGTTGTGGTTTAACAGGAGTCTTGATTCAGCCTGATCTCATGGGGAATTCTGGAGCATAAATGGCATCACAGAATTGATCCCTCCCACCTTGAATCAAGGGAGGCAGACAGCTGATCTTTTGCACCCCAGCATAAGGTACTCATTGGCTGTGGTCTTTCTTTAGGGTAAGTAAGGGTATACCCACCCTACTGGACCAGGGTGACTTGTACTGGCAGAGATCAATTTTCTGGGGAAGGGGACAATCATGAGCCAAGAGGAGCCAATGTTCACAGCAGCTGGGCACTGGGTACATTGACCTGGAAAAGGGAATCTAGGCTGGGCACCAACAGTTGTCTACTGTTAACACGGAACTCTCATGACATGACAGCATTCAATAAATGATAGACATTATAATTATTGTATTCAAAGTTTTAATTTCTTGCTCCATTTAATGAGGTTTATAAAGTAGATCTTACCAATATGAAAGTACTGGAATAATGTAGGTTAAGGCACCTGTTGAGAGAAAAAATCTAAATAAATATAAAGCCAAGACAAGACTTTTTGAGCGTAGTGATCAGGGAACCAGTATATTATTCTTTTAGTTCCTTTGGTCATTCTCAAAATACTACATTCCCATATTACTAGACCATAGAGCATGACATTCTGCCACCGCTTTACCATTCAGGTATAAACAACTTTGATGATTGACATTTGATGACTCTTGGCTTCAATGTATGGAAAGACAGGTGGAAAGAGATGCCATTTGTACTTATAAATGGCTAATGTTACTTTGTTCTTGGTTTATATTTAAGATTGAAGGGCTGAGTAGCAGGATGGACTCCTTATAGCATTGTGCCCATCTTCCCCACAAGGTTTCTTCCTGGGTAGGGAGGTTGGCTAGTAGTCTGGGCAGGTGGGC
>NW_025803022.1:0-1326 GCF_021613505.1 Equus quagga
GCCCACCTGCCCAGACTACTAGCCAACCTCCCTACCCAGGAAGAAACCTTGTGGGGAAGATGGGCACAATGCTATAAGGAGTCCATCCTGCTACTCAGCCCTTCAATCTTAAATATAAACCAAGAACAAAGTAACATTAGCCATTTATAAGTACAAATGGCATCTCTTTCCACCTGTCTTTCCATACATTGAAGCCAAGAGTCATCAAATGTCAATCATCAAAGTTGTTTATACCTGAATGGTAAAGCGGTGGCAGAATGTCATGCTCTATGGTCTAGTAATATGGGAATGTAGTATTTTGAGAATGACCAAAGGAACTAAAAGAATAATATACTGGTTCCCTGATCACTACGCTCAAAAAGTCTTGTCTTGGCTTTATATTTATTTAGATTTTTTCTCTCAACAGGTGCCTTAACCTACATTATTCCAGTACTTTCATATTGGTAAGATCTACTTTATAAACCTCATTAAATGGAGCAAGAAATTAAAACTTTGAATACAATAATTATAATGTCTATCATTTATTGAATGCTGTCATGTCATGAGAGTTCCGTGTTAACAGTAGACAACTGTTGGTGCCCAGCCTAGATTCCCTTTTCCAGGTCAATGTACCCAGTGCCCAGCTGCTGTGAACATTGGCTCCTCTTGGCTCATGATTGTCCCCTTCCCCAGAAAATTGATCTCTGCCAGTACAAGTCACCCTGGTCCAGTAGGGTGGGTATACCCTTACTTACCCTAAAGAAAGACCACAGCCAATGAGTACCTTATGCTGGGGTGCAAAAGATCAGCTGTCTGCCTCCCTTGATTCAAGGTGGGAGGGATCAATTCTGTGATGCCATTTATGCTCCAGAATTCCCCATGAGATCAGGCTGAATCAAGACTCCTGTTAAACCACAACTGCTCTTAGCCTTTTCCCTCCTGTCTTGACCTGCTTTCCTCAATAATTTATGGGCATAAGAAACCCCAATCAAGGCTCTGCTTTTAAAGAACTTAACCTAAGACAATATGCTATCTTATTTAATCCTGAAACCAATCCTGAAATATGTGTAATAGATAGCCTAAGATCAAATGGCCCATTAGTGACAGAAAAGGTATTCAAACGTTTGCTACAAATGAGGTTCTTTCCAGTGTGCCAAGACACCAGAATGCACATAGTAAAAGTCGAACTAGAATTCAGGTATTTTGTTTCCTGCACAATTTTCTGTTCTTTACCACTGCCTTACAAATCTTTTTTCCATGATTTGAAAACATTTGTGTAATCTTCAATCTGCAGATTGAGAATTTAAGGCAAATCCCAATTGAGTAGCATCCTTGTAGTCAGTGACT
>NW_025803023.1:0-11476 GCF_021613505.1 Equus quagga
AGAGTGGTGAAAGTGGGCACCCTTGTCTTGTTCCTGTTCTGAGAGGAATGGATTTCAGTTTTTGTCCATTGAGTATGATATTGGCTGTGGGTTTGCCATATATTGCCTTTATTATTTTGAGGTACTTTCTTTCTATACCTATTTGATTCAGAGTTATTTTTTTAAATCATAAATAGATGTTGGATCTTGTCAAATGCTTTCTCTGTGTCCATTGAGATTGTCATGCTATTTTTATTCTTTATTTTGTTAATGCATGCATCACATTGATTTGCAGATGTTGAACCATCTCTGCATCCCTGGAATAAATCCCACTTGATCATAATGTATGATCCTTTTAATATATTATTGTACATGATTTGCTAATACTTTGTTCAGGATTTTTGCATTTATTAGCAAGATACTCAGAGTCACTAAGAAAAAAATGAGAGAACACTCAAATAAATGAGATCAGAAATGAAAAAGGAGAAATTCCAATGGACTTCACAGAAATACAAAGGATTATGAGAGAATATGATGAAAAGCTATATGGCAACAGATTAGATAACATAGAAGAAATGTATAAATTCTTAGAATCATACAACCTTCCAAAACTGAATCAAGAAGAAATAGGGAATCTAAATAGACTAATCACAAGTAAAGAGATTGAAACAGTAATCAAAAACCTCCCTTAAAACAAAAGTCCTGGACCAGATGGCTTCTCTGGAGAATTCTCCAAAACATTAAAAGAAGATTTAATACCTCTCCTTCTCAAACTATTCCAAAATATTGAAGAGGATGGGATGCTTCCTAACCCACTCTAGGAAGCCAATATTACCCTGATTCTAAAACCAGAGGAGGAAAACACAAAAAAGGAAAATTTCAGTGTCTTTAACTTGCTAACCTCTTCAATGTTGAGACTCTAGCTGTAATGGTGCTTCCCATGGTAGGAACTTCCTATCCTTTGGATCTCAGCTTAAACATCACCGTTTAATAAAGGCCTTCTCAGATAACCTTATCCATAGTGGAATTCTCCCTCTTATTTTCTGTCACAGTACCCTGTTTGCTGTCTTATAAGTGCTGATTAAGATTATGAGTACATTATTAAATAGCCCGCTTATCGTCTGACTCTATTATAAGAATATAAGGTCAATGCAGACATGACTTTTCACGTGATTTTTTTTTTTATATTATTAATTGAAGTGTCCTTACTCCTAGTTCTTGGCATAAAATGGATCCTCTAAATTAAGAAAACAACCAAAAATTGGATAAATAATTTGTTATTTCATCGAAATTGGTGATAAAATGTTTAACATATCTAACCACACTTCAAGGTAGAATACATTGAGTATTAAATAAAAGGAAAGAAAACCTTGCTGGCAAATACTTACTGAATCAATCTTCGCTGGAACAAAATGACTGGGATGCTATGTTATTCTTGACTAGCAATAATACCATAATGGTTCTAAAGGTATTTTTTTTCCATATCTCTGATCCTAATTATGTGATTTGACCTAGCAGTATGTTTACATATAGATGTACTTTTAAATTCTGTGAAAATCACAGTGAATTTAATAAAGCTAGAATTAGTCTTGGACATATTCCAATTCCAGGGCTCAGTGATAAATGTGTTTAGAAGGGATAAAATGTCCAATGATCTTTACCTCTGTTGGGAAGAGGATGCTATCCTCTTAAGAATTGATATAAAATTTTCAGAAGGTCTGAAGTTAGGCTTAAAGCATAACATAAAAAGTCCCCCACGTGAATGTGTCTCAATATCTCAAGTCAAATAATCTGGCTATACCAACACAATAGAATGAGAACTAAACTATTGAACGGTATTTACCTATTTTGAATTTAGTAGGAAAGAAGTTATGCTAGTGGAAGAGCTGGATTTTACGATACGTGTATTTGATAAAAAAACTTTCAAACTTTTTTCCAAAGTATAGCATATTGTTTTCCTAATAGCAACACAAGATATTCTTAGGTTTTGTCCACTTTTGTCCGTTCTTTATTTTAGCCGTTCTGATAGGTCGGTAGTGATATCTTATTGTGATTTTAATTTGCATGTCTTGAATGGCTAATGATATTGAGCATTTATCACGTGCTTTTTTGCCATTTATATATCTTCCTTAGTGAAATTTCTGTTCAGTTCTTTTGACCATTTTATAGTGAGTTGTTTATTGTTGAAAGTCAAGAGTACTTTATATATTCTGAAAACAAGTCCTTTATCAGATATGTGATTTGCAAATATTTTCTCCCAGTCTGTTTCTTGTCTTTTCATTTTCTTTAAAATATCCTCTGAAGAGCAGAATTTCTCAGTTTTAATGGAGTCAAATTCACTAATTTTTCCTTTTATTGATA
This sequence comes from Equus quagga, assembly GCF_021613505.1. NCBI lineage: Eukaryota > Metazoa > Chordata > Mammalia > Perissodactyla > Equidae > Equus > Equus quagga. The sequence continues at coordinate 2,341 of NW_025803023.1, forward strand.
ATGCTTTTATTGTCATAGCTAGGAAAGTCTTGCCTGACCCAAGGTTACAAAGATTTTCTCTTATGTTCCCTTTTACAAGTTTTATATTTTTAGGTTAACATTTAGCTCTATAAGCCATTTTGGGTTAACTTTTGCTTATGGCTTGAGGTACTGATCAAAGTTCATTTTTTGCAAGTAGATATCCAATTACTGCAGCACCGTTTATCGAAAAGACTATCATTTCTGCAATGAATTACCTCTGGCACTTGCCATAAATCATCAAATGTGTATGTCTGTTCCTAGACTATCCATTCTACTTCATTAATCTACATGTGTAACCTTTCTCCTGTACTATATTTAGTATTGAGTCTAGAAAGCAGGAAACGTGAGTCCTTCAATTTTGTTCTTTTCAAAATCAGTTTGGCTGTTCTAGTTTGTTTGCCTTTCCATACACATTTTTGAGTCAGTTTGTCAATTTCTACAGAAAAGGTTGTAGTGGAATTTTGTTTAGAATTGCGTTGAATCTATAGATCAACTTGAGGAGGTTTGAGATTTTAACAATAATGAGTCTTCCAACTCATGACTACGATATAATCTCTCTGCATATTTAATTTTCCTTTGATTTTTTAATCAGTATTATGTAGTTTCAACACACTACAGCACACATTTATAAGTTTTATGCCTAAGGATTTCATAATTTTTGTTGTTAGTTTAAATGGAACATTTAAACATTTCAATTTCAAATTGTTCCTTGTTCGTGTACAGATATGTGATTAATTTTTGACCATATATCCTCTGACCTTATTAAATTCACTTATTAGTTCTAGTAGCTGTTTCTGTAGATTCTTTGAAGTTTTGTAGGTACATAACTATTTTGTCTGTGAATAGGGACATTTTGATGCTATCCTTTCCAATATGATACATTTAATTTTTGTTTTTTGCCTTATTGCTTCAGTTAGGACCTACATCATATTGTGTTGAACATGAGTTTTGAGAGAGGCCGTCTTTTCCTTTTCATGATTCTTGGGAGGAAATCGTTTGGGTTTTTCTGATAGTGTCATGTTAGCTATAGGGTTTTGCAGATGCCTGGTATCATATGGGGGAGTAGTCTTCTATTCTTTATTTTTGTTTGGTGAGGAAGATTGACCATGAGCTAACTTCTGTGCCAATCTTCCTCTATTTTGCATGTGGGATGATGTGACAGCGTGACTTGGTGAGTGGTGTGTGTAGGTCCATGCCTGGGATCTAAACCCACGATCACTGGGCTGCCGAAGTGAAGCATGCAAACTTAACCACTAGGCTACTGAGATGGCTCCTTTTTATCTTCTATTCTTAATCTGCCAAGTTGAATTTTTCTCAGTGTTTTTTGCATCCAATGAGATGATAATATGATTTTACTTTTTTAGTCTTTTAACATAGTAAATTACATACGTTAATTTTCAAATATTGAATCAGTCTTGCATTCCAAGGATAAATCCCACTTAGTCATCATGGATAATTTGATTTGCCAGAATTTTGTTGAGTATTTTTGCACCTGTATTTATGTAAGAATCTGCAATTTTGGGGCTGGCCCCATGGCTGAGTGGTTAACTTCGTGCACTCCGCTTCGGCAGCTCAGGGTTGCACAGGTTCATATCCTAGGCATGGACTTAGCACCACTCATCAAGCCATGTTGAGGTGGTATTCCACATAGCAGAACTAGAAGGACCTACAACTAGAATACACAGCTATGTACTTGGGGCTTTGGGAAGAAGAAGAAAAAAGGAAGATTGGCAACCCATGTTAGCTCAGGGCCAATCTTAAAAAAAAAAAAAAAAAGAATGTTCTATTTTGTTTTAAGGTCTTTGCCTACTTTTGGTATCAAGGTAACTCTGGCCTTGTAAACTGATTTGGGAAGTGTTTCATACTTTTCCATAGTCTGGAAGAATTTCTATAGGACTGACATATTTTCTTCCTTAAGTGTTTAGTAGAATTCATGAATGAAGTGATCTACCTCTGGATTTTACTGGGTTGGAAGGATTTTTCTTAAGAATTCTAGTTCGTTCATAGCAAAAAGGATATTTATGTTATCCATTTCCTTTTGAGTGAGCTTTGGCAGCTTGTGTGCTACAAAGAATTTTCCCTTTAAGTTGTCACATTTCTGAGCATACAGGTGTCTATTGTATTTTCTTATTATCCTTTTAATGTCTATAGGTTTCTATTATGTCCTCTTTTTCATTCCTGATATTTGTAATGTGTGTGTTTTCTCTTTTTCTTTCTAGATCAGTCTGGCTAGAAGTTTATCAATTTTATTGAGTTTTTGTTTTTAAGGAATCAGTTCTTCGTCCCCTTTTGTTTTCTCTATCCTTTTTCTGTTCTCAATTCCATTGATTTGTACTCTTCATTATTTCTTTCTTTTTCCTGTCTTGGATTTTATTTGTTATTTTTTGTTCAATATTTTAGGTGGGTATATTAAGTAATTGATTCGAGATGTTTCTTCTTTCCGAATGTATGTACTTATAATGCTAACTTACGTCAAAGACTGTGTAATTGTAATTTGTGTCTAAGGACTGTTTTACTGCACCCAACAAATGTGGAAATGCTATTTTCATATATTTAATTAATTTAAAATATTTTTGAATTTCACTTTTGGTTTCTTCTTTGGCCTTGGGTTATTTATAAGTTTGTGTTAATTTCCAAATATTTCATGATTTTTCCTGATACTTTTGTGTGACTGATATCTACTTTGATTCCATTAATATCCAAGAATATAGTATGAATGATTTGAATCATTTTGCATTTTTTTATGTATTTTTTATGGCCCAGGACATAGTTTATCTTGGGGAATGTTCCATAGTCACTTGACAAGAATGTCTATTCTGTTTGTTATTTAATATCTAAATATTTGGGAGATTTTATAGATTTTTTGGCTATTGATTTTGCAGTTAATTTCTTTTTTACTAAGGATTATGGTAGGTATGATCAAAACTCTTAAGAATTCACCATTTCTTAATCCAAATATGGTGAATGGTGAATATGCACTTTGGAGTAAATGTGTATTCTGCTGTTTTTGTTATTAAGATCAAGTTGGTTAATAGTGCTATTCAGTGCCATCCATCTCCTTACTGATTATCTGTCTACATTTATACTGATTAATGGAAGAAATGAGTTGAATTCATCAATTAAAATTGTAGATTTCATTATTTTGCCTTTATTTCTATTATTTTCTTCTGCATGAGTTTTGAATTTCTGTTGATATGTGAACACACCTTTAAGATTATGTGTTCTTGGTGAATTAACTTCTATATTATTATGTTATAGTCCTCTTTATTATTGGTAATATTTACTTTTCTGACATCAGCTTTATCAATATATTTCTCCAGCTTACTTTTGGTAGATATTTGCATGGTATATTGTCATCCATTCCTTCACTTTGTCATATCTGTGTCTTTCTATTTCAATTTTTTTTTTTTTTTTGGTAAACAGCAAGCATATTGTGGGGTCTCCCTTTCTTTCCAATCTGAAAATCTTTATCTTTTACTTATTGTGTTTAGACCACTTATATTTAATAGAATCATTGATTTCACTTTCTCAAAGTGGTCTCTTTACAGTTGTTTTTTTTTTTTTTTTATCACCATGAAAACAACATCCAGCCATTGTGTTTGTTTGTTATTCTCTCAGGTCACTTTTATTTTGTAATATTCATCTCTCTCACTTTAAATTATTTTAGTGATTTAAACTATCTATTTTATAATCCCCAAATGGTCCATTTAGTGGGCATTTAAAGCTATTAATTTGCTAGAGATACCAGGTAATTTGATATAGAATATTCAAAAGTTTAAAATTGTTTGAGTTCAAATTTTATTTTATTTTTGATTTTTTAAATTTTTTTCTCTCTTTTTTTTGGAGGAAGATTAGCTGTGAGCTAACATCTGCTGCCAATCCTCCTTTTTTTTTGCCAAGGAAGACTAGCCCTGAGCTAATATCCATGCCCAACTTCCTCTAGTTTATATGTGGGACACCTGCCACAGCATGGCTTGACAAGCAGTGCATGGGTCCACACCTGGGATCCAAACCAGCAAACCCCACCCTATCGAGGTGGAATGGGCAAACTCAACTGCTGCACCACCAGGCCAGCCGTGAGTTCAAATTTTAGTTTTGTTTAAGTCATTCCTTACTTTTTGGTACTTCCTATGAGCGAGTAGTAGCTAGACCTAAAGACTTCAATGGATTCAAGTTCAACTTTTTTTACCAGGAATTCTTCATATGTGGTATAAGTTCTTATCACATCATAGCAGGCAATACATGTTGATGCTGAGTTTGAACTGTAAAGTCAGGTTTGTGTCAGTCTTTTTTCTTCATTATAAAATTCTCCATTAACCTTAATCTAATAGTTTCGTTATCCACTAGTTATACTGCCTATATCTGTTATGTCATTAGGAGTTTTAAAATGGTGATGTTGTAATTCTAATATTTCTTCTTTTATTACCTAAATTTCTCATTAAAAAGGGAGTTTCCTTCAAATTTTATACCCTTCCCTGAAAGAAAGCTCATATAGGAAAGGAGAAATGCATTCTTTATTATTTCATTTTATTTAACAAATTTCAGAGTAGTGATTTGGTGTTCTAGTAGCTTCCAGTGGTGAACAACGGGTTTAGTACTTCACGTATTGGATATATTTTATTTTCGAGGAAGATTAGCCCTGAGATAACACCTGCCAATCCTCCTCTTTTTGCTGAGGAACCTGAGCTAACATCCATGCCTGTCTTCCTCCTCTTTATATGTGGGACGCCAACCGCAGCATGTCTTGCCAAGCGGTGCCATGTCCGCTCCTGGGATCCGAACAGGTGAACTCCGGGTCACGGAAGCACCACTGGGCCGGCCCCTTGGCTATATTTTAATTCACTGTGCTCATTATTCTTTTTACTTCACAGTTGATTCACCTTAGTCTAGTAAGAACCCTTTCAGATGTGTCCTCTGTCTTTTTGGTATGGCTCCGTTAGTGTTTGAGAGCTTCTTTGTCTACTTACACTACAATATGTCCAAGCCTCATCTTTTAAGTTTTCTACACTGTGCCTAGAAATAACCTCATCTTTTAAGTTTTCTACACTGTGCCTAGAAATAACCATTTTTCTAAAGAGCCCTGATTCTTTCAGCAATGAATCATTTTTTAGAGATTATAACCTGAGTATCAGTTTTCATATTGCTACTAGATTTTATTAGTTATAGGCATTTTCAGTGGGTAGGGCTAGAAATAATACTACTAAAATATGACTACAACTCAATGCAGCTTAAGATTTCTTTGCAGTTCTTTTTGTGTCTAGAATATATTCTAGTGGGGCCGGCCCAGTGGCGCAGCAGTTATGTTCGCACATTCTGCTTCTTGGCAGCCAGGGGTTCACCGATTGGGATCCCGGGTGCAGACATGGCACCGCTTGGCACTCCATGCTGTGGTAGGCGTCCCACATATAAAGTGGAGGAAGATGGGTACGGGTGTTAGTTCAGAGCCAGTCTTCCTTGGCAAAAAGAGGAGGATTGGCAGCAGTTAGCTCGGGGCTAATCTTCCTCAAAAAAAAATTAAAAATTAGAATATATTCTAGTTGATTTGCAATTGTATTATTGTGTTTTAAATTCACTTAAGATATCCATTTTTCTCTGTTGTTATGCTACCAACTTTATGTAAGTTATACTCATTTGGTGGATTTTTTTTTTTCAAATTTTGGGAATTTCTTCTTTTTCTCTCCTTGTTTTTCCAGGCACATAATTATATCATCTGCCCTGCTTCTGCATTTCTTCCTTTCCAAATTCTAATACTTCCAATTTATTTCTTTTGTTGAGTTACATTGGCTGTTACACCCAGTATAATATCAAATAGTGTTGGTAATAGCCAAAATTTCCTGTAATTGTATTTTAGTGAGTTTTAAAAAAATTAAGAATGGTGTTATTTTTCAAAATGCCTTTTCAGCAGTTATTGAGATGATTCTCTATTTTCTCCTTAACTATTAATGTGATTAATTATCCTACAGGATTGTTTTGTATTGGATCATCCTTGCATTTGTGGAATAAACTTTGCTGGGTCAGTGCGATATTTTCTTTTTATGTTGCTGGATTCTGTCAGATCTTTTTAAAACACTTCTGCATGGAATTTTATAAGTTACAATATATACAGGTATTCCCCATGTCTCTGTCCCACTTAAAGTTTTATTTCACACTTAATTTTAGCACTTTTGACTAGCTAAAAGACTATGTATTTACTTATAAAATTTTGTATATTATCTGTTCTCCCATTGGAATGTAAATTCACTGTTGGATTCTTAGCAGTTATAATAGTGCTGGGCACAGTAAATAATTGAATGAATGCTTTATAGAGAGAATTAAGAGTTTTTTTTTTTTTTTAAATAATCTACTTTCTTAAACAGTTTAAATAGCATTGGGATGATATTTTCTTTTTCTTTCTTTCTTTCTTTTTTTTTTTTTGAAGACGATTAGCTCTGAGCTAACTGCTGCCAATCCTCCTCTTTTGCTGAGGAAGACTGGCCCTGAGCTAACATCCAGGCCCATCTTCCTCTGCTTTATACGTGGGACGCCTACCACAGCATGGCTTGCCAAGCAGTGCCATGCCCGCACCTGGGATCTGAACTGGCGAACCCCAGGTTGCCTAAGCGGAACGTGCGCACTTAACTGCTGTGCCACGGGCTGGCCTTGAGATCATATTTTCTTTGAAGCTTAGTGAGTAGCAATCACCCCTAGCATTTTTTATCTTTATATTGGCATTTATTATTTATTATAATCTTTCTCTTTTAACAGATATTTGCCCCCAAAATAGTCAAATGCCCTCCTGGACAGGATAAAATAAAAGGACATGCAGCTTGTTCGCATTGTACATGTTGTAAGCGCTGAAGTCTTCCGACAGAAATACTGGGCAGAGAAGAGACTGGACATCCTATTTCCTCACCTCACGGAGTGGAAACATACACATTTTGCTGGGATATCTGAGAATTCATATCTTGTAATTTTGCTTTTTGGCTAGGATTCATACCTTTTCTTTACTACTAGTTCTGAAGAGAATCAGAGGCATCCTAGAACATTATTATCTTAATTGTATCTCATGTACTTCTGTTATGAGATAAGCACAAAGACTCACAAAAAGAGGAGGAAAATTCTGCTTTTCAAATTACCCAGAAATAAAAAAGTTAGTTTTTAGTGTTTCACTATTAAGCATGTTACTGATTTGGGGTTTAATATTTATATTTTTATTTTATAGTAAGGAAATTCATCTATACTTATAATATAACAATATGTTTTTCAGAAAGTGAGGTGGGATTAATTAACCATGCTTACAAACCTATAAATATGATCATATTTTTCCTTGACCTCTTTTCATCACATACAGATAAATTTTTAAATTATTTTAAAATATTTAATTATAATTGTACCTGGAAGGTTAATTGAGGCCAAGATGGGGCAATAGGGACGAGATTTACCCTCCTGCCTAAAACAAGACAAAACCCAGAAAAAATATATGAAATAATGGTTTTCAAGACACTAGATGACAGAAACAACTGACAGTAATAACTGAGAGATGGGAAACAAACAACCTGAGCCTTAGGATTGTCCCAGCTTACTGACTTTAAAAAGCTTCCATGCTGTGGTGCAGAGAGGGATACCTGGGAAGATCCTGGTAGACTCCTCGAGGTGAGCAGATGTAGCTGAGAGTCTGAGGAGACCAAGGCACCAAGGCACCAAGACACCAAGGCACCAGTGAAGCTAGAATTCTGAGGGTAAAATACTGAAGAGAGTAGAGCTGGGGTGGGGTGGGGGGAGAGAGAGAATACTGGAGAACTGCAGAGGATCCCTCTCAATTATTGATCAGGGAACTGACCAGTGTGTGTGTGTTTGAGGAAACTACTTGAAGCTGGGGGAAGATTTATCCAGATGGATTAGAGAGACAGGTGCCCAGTGCTCACACTGGGCCAGGAATAGCACCTATTCTCACCATTTGGAAAACCTCATGGTTCACCCGGCAGGGCTTTGGGTTGAGTACTTGGGAAGATTTTGCTTCAGTTATGGAGCATAATTAGCCCTAGACTGAGTACGGCTCCAGACCTGCCTGATAAACCACAACAGCGAGAACAAAAAAATAGCAAAAGAAAACATCCCTAAGAATCAATCTAAATATTGTGTTCAGAATTTTGTGTCTACGTTAAAGTGAGATATTGATCTGATTATTTTCTTGTGATGCTCTTGTTTCATTCTGGTATAAGGGTTATGCTGGGTGCACAAAATGAGTTAGGAAGTACTTTAATTTCCTCGCACTCCTGAAAGTGTTTATGTAAGATTGGTTCTATTTCATGATTAATTGTTATAAAGAATTCATTGATAAAGCTATACAGGAATGGAATTTTGTTGGGGAAGGGAAGGATTTTAAAGAATTAATTTACTTAAGAGGTATTAGATTATTCTAATTTTTAATTTTTTTCTGTATTTTTTTAGAAATTTGTGTTGTTCATAGCAGTGGTCCATTTTCTCTTAGTTGGCAAGTTTATTGTCATAAATTCATTTACAAATCCTTTTATTATCTTTTTAAGAACTATAAAATCTGCAATGATGACACTCTTCATCATTCTTGATTCTGATTATTTTTTTCTGTTATTTTTTCTTAATCCATTTAGTGAGGAACTTATGAATTTTATTAATCTTTCAAAGAATCAATTCCTAGGTTTATATATTTTCTCTAATTTTCAATTAATTTCTATTTCAATGAGTTCTATCTTTTATTTACTATTTCCAATCTACAATGTTCTCTGGGTTTATTTTGTTTTTCCTTTTTCTGCATCTTGAGCTTAGTTCATTTCTTATAATATTTCTTGTTTTCTAATACTTGCATTTAAAGCTGTGGATTTCTCTCTAAGCACTCCTTTAGCTGCACCCAGTAAATTTATGCATACATGTATGTATATAAAATCTTTCATATATCTTTTATATAGATTATATATGTCATTATCTTTCTGTTGAAAATTTATTTTAAAAAATGTTCATGAGTAATTTAGACTTGTATTGCTTAATTTGTAAATAATTGGGAAATGTTATTATATTTTTGTTATCAATTTTTAGTTGAATTACATTGTCCTAAGATATATATTCCATATGACTTAAGTCCTTTGAAATGCACTGCAAC
>NW_025803024.1:0-1559 GCF_021613505.1 Equus quagga
CAAGCTACTTATCTGGCACAGGGTTAATCTCCATAATATATAAAGAACTCACACAGCTCAACAACAAAAAAATCAAACAACCCGATCAAAAAATGGGCAGAAGACATGAACAGACATTTCTCCAAAGAAGATATACGGATGGCCAATAGACACATGAAAAGATGCTCATCATCACTAATCATCAGGGAAATGCAAATCAAAACTACACTAAGATATCACCTTACACCTGTTAGCATGACAAAAATATCCAAAACGAAGAGTGACAAATGTTGGAGAGGTTGTGGAGAAAAAGGAACCCTCATATACTGTTGGTGGGAATTCAAACTGGTGCAGCCACTATGGAAAACAGTATGGAGATTTTCCAAAAAGTTAAAAATAGAAATACCTTATGACCCAGCCATCCCACTACTGGGTATCTATCCTAAGAACCTGAAATCAGCAATTCCAAGAGTCCCATGCACCCCTATGTTCATCGCAGCATTATTTACAATAGCCAAGACGTGGAACCAACCTAAGTGCCCAGCAAATGATGATTGAATAAAGAAGATATGGTATATATACACAATGGAATACTACTCAGCCATAAAAAGGACAAAATCGTCCCATTCGCATAAACATGGATGGACCTTGAGGGTATTATGTTAAGTGAAATAAGCCAGACAGAGAAAGACAAACTCTATATGACTCCACTCATAGGTGGAAGTTAACATATGGACAAGGAGAACTGATCGGTGGTTACCACGGGAAAAGGGGAGGTCGGGGGAGGGCACAAAGGGTGAAGTGGTGTACCCACAACATGACTAACAATAATGTACAACTTTAATTTCACTAGCTTGTAAACTATCATAATATTAATTTAAAAAAATAAATAAAATTAAAAACATAAAAAAAATGGGCAGAGGATATGAACAGACACTTTTCCAAAGATATACAGATGGCCAATAAACACATGAAAAGATGTTCAACATCAGTAATCATTAGGGAAATGCAAATCAAAACTACACTAAGATACCACCTTATGCCTGTTAAAATGCCTATAATCACTAAGACTAAAAATAACAAATATTGGGGAGAGTGTGGAGACAAAGGGACCCTCATTCATTGCTGGTGGGAATACAAACTGGTGCAGCCACTATGGAGGTTCCTCAAAAAAACTGAAAATAGAACTACCATACGACCCAGCTATCCCACTACTGGGTATCTACCCAAACAACTTGAAATCAACAATCCAAAGTAACATATGCACCCCTATGTTCATTGCAGCACTACTTATAATAGCCAAGACATGGAAACAGTCCAAGTTCCCATAGACTAGTGATTGGATAAAGAAGATGTGGTATATATATACAATGGAATACTACTCAGCCATATAAAAAGACAAAATCATCCCATTTGCAACAACATGGATGGACCTGGAGAGAACTATGCTAAGTGAAATAAGCCAGACTGAGAAAGGCAAACACTAGCTGATTTCACTCACATGTGGAATATGAATAAACACATGGACAAAGGAAACAGTTCAGTGGTTACCAGGGGAAGGGGGTTAGGGGGATGGGCAC
>NW_025803025.1:0-1559 GCF_021613505.1 Equus quagga
GTGCCCATCCCCCTAACCCCCTTCCCCTGGTAACCACTGAACTGTTTCCTTTGTCCATGTGTTTATTCATATTCCACATGTGAGTGAAATCAGCTAGTGTTTGCCTTTCTCAGTCTGGCTTATTTCACTTAGCATAGTTCTCTCCAGGTCCATCCATGTTGTTGCAAATGGGATGATTTTGTCTTTTTATATGGCTGAGTAGTATTCCATTGTATATATATACCACATCTTCTTTATCCAATCACTAGTCTATGGGAACTTGGACTGTTTCCATGTCTTGGCTATTATAAGTAGTGCTGCAATGAACATAGGGGTGCATATGTTACTTTGGATTGTTGATTTCAAGTTGTTTGGGTAGATACCCAGTAGTGGGATAGCTGGGTCGTATGGTAGTTCTATTTTCAGTTTTTTTGAGGAACCTCCATAGTGGCTGCACCAGTTTGTATTCCCACCAGCAATGAATGAGGGTCCCTTTGTCTCCACACTCTCCCCAATATTTGTTATTTTTAGTCTTAGTGATTATAGGCATTTTAACAGGCATAAGGTGGTATCTTAGTGTAGTTTTGATTTGCATTTCCCTAATGATTACTGATGTTGAACATCTTTTCATGTGTTTATTGGCCATCTGTATATCTTTGGAAAAGTGTCTGTTCATATCCTCTGCCCATTTTTTTTATGTTTTTAATTTTATTTATTTTTTTAAATTAATATTATGATAGTTTACAAGCTAGTGAAATTAAAGTTGTACATTATTGTTAGTCATGTTGTGGGTACACCACTTCACCCTTTGTGCCCTCCCCCGACCTCCCCTTTTCCCGTGGTAACCACCGATCAGTTCTCCTTGTCCATATGTTAACTTCCACCTATGAGTGGAGTCATATAGAGTTTGTCTTTCTCTGTCTGGCTTATTTCACTTAACATAATACCCTCAAGGTCCATCCATGTTTATGCGAATGGGACGATTTTGTCCTTTTTATGGCTGAGTAGTATTCCATTGTGTATATATACCATATCTTCTTTATTCAATCATCAGTTGCTGGGCACTTAGGTTGGTTCCACGTCTTGGCTATTGTAAATAATGCTGCGATGAACATAGGGGTGCATGGGACTCTTGGAATTGCTGATTTCAGGTTCTTAGGATAGATACCCAGTAGTGGGATGGCTGGGTCATAAGGTATTTCTATTTTTAACTTTTTGGAAAATCTCCATACTGTTTTCCATAGTGGCTGCACCAGTTTGAATTCCCACCAACAGTATATGAGGGTTCCCTTTTCTCCACAACCTCTCCAACATTTGTCACTCTTCGTTTTGGATATTTTTGTCATGCTAACAGGTGTAAGGTGATATCTTAGTGTAGTTTTGATTTGCATTTCCCTGATGATTAGTGATGATGAGCATCTTTTCATGTGTCTATTGGCCATCCGTATATCTTCTTTGGAGAAATGTCTGTTCATGTCTTCTGCCCATTTTTTGATCGGGTTGTTTGATTTTTTTGTTGTTGAGCTGTGTGAGTTCTTTATATATTATGGAGATTAACCCTGTGCCAGATAAGTAGCTTG
>NW_025803026.1:0-5976 GCF_021613505.1 Equus quagga
AAGATATATATTCCATATGACTTAAGTCCTTTGAAATGCACTGCAACTTTTTTATGGCCTAGTGTACTGTCTATTTTGGTGAGCATTCCATGGGCACTTCGAGATAAATGCAATAGTCCCACAACTGTTTTCTCTTTCCCCACTCCAATACTAAAGCAATTTCTATCAATTTGCCTGACTGAAACTGTGAGACAAACTTCATCTGCATTTGAAATAAGTTTTAAATGGCATTCACATCTTCTGGAGGTCAGTTCAGATGTCATCTGCAAAGACATAACTCAAAATTAGACAGGTTTGTCTATTTTGAAGGTCCTGATTTAAACAAGAAAGTTTTTACATATTTCACTTCTACCCAGACTGGACTTTTCCCTTGAGGTGATTTGACCTCAAGTTGTTCTTTTATGATTTTACCCCCAGCGGAGGTAGTTCTGTAAGTTTTCTTCTGCATGGTGATTATCCTGGCGGCATCTCTGGAGATGCAGAGTCGACCTTCAAAATTATGATTAAAGTCCCAATGAATTTAATTAGAGAAAAAGCACAGTTGGAGATGCATCATTGAATGACTCAATAATATGTGCCGTATTTCAAACATATACAAAGTGTTTGCAGACCTTTGCCCTTACCTCAGAGAGGTTTGTCGGTACCAGTATTCACATGACTGCTTTTTTTAGGAATTGAATGATGAATTCAAAACATAGTGAATTATGTATATATGAATTTATTCTCCATTCCTTCAGGCAAATCAAATTCAACAACGCTGTATGAAGACAGATCAGTTAAACCAATTGAGGATCAAAATGTCATAAAGGCTATTTCACTTTTATTGGTATAAAACACAAACTGCAAAATATATTTTTTTTGTGGAAGCTTAGCCCTGAGCTAACATCTGCCACCAATCCTCCTCTTTTTGCTGAGGAAGATTGGCCCTGAGCCAACATCTGTGCCCATCTTCCTCTATTTTATATGTGGGATGCCTGCCACAGCATGGCTTGATAAGCGATGGGTAGGTCCGTGCCTGGGATCCCAACTGGTGAACCACGGGCCGCTGAAGTGGAACACGCGGACTTAACCCCTGTGTCACAGGGCCCGCCCCAAACCGCTAAATATTTATCTAAATAATTCAGAGTTTTCTCTCCCACAAAGTTTACACATTTAACCTCAAAAGGTTGATTTAAAATTTGTTTGTTATTAGGACAAATCCTGCCAAAAATGAAGATTTGGGGTTTCTTTATTCACAATCAAGATTCAGACTTCTTTAGACTACAGGACATTTTGAAAATCCAAATAATTTAAAAGGTAACATTTTTATGAAAGACTGAAATGAACCAGACTTCCTGCACTCATGGAAAGAATTAGTCACAGGGAGACCGTTCAAGATCCAGTGACAGTGGACATGTTATCTTGCTCTCTGTGTTCACAGAGATGGCAGCACTGCGTGAAGGACAAGGGAGAAGGCGCCACAAGCTGGAACTTGGATGCAATGACTGTCTCATTATGCAGGTAACCCAGGAAGTGTATTTATATATAAGATTCTGAACTAGGCTTTATATTTTGCAAGAATGCATTGATAGTGTGGGAATTCACTGTCTTTTGAAAGTTCTCCTATGTCATTCTGTTCATCAGCCATGTTAGGATCCTTTGTGATTACGAAAATGTGAGGGGATTGACTCATTTCTGTAACACTTTTTGCATATTTTCCTATGATAAAGATCCAGAATAAATTTATCTTCTCTAACATCAGTATTTTTAGGAACTATTTTCAAGTATAACTATTTGGGGATATTTTAATGGGCAGATATGTCTAAATCTCCTGATAGGTTCAGTTAATATGTTCTCTAAGCACTGTTTGTTAATCTGTTAAAAATTAGAGAATGACACAGCGTCTCTAGAACTTGGATGAGTGACTTTCAAAAACTCAAGGTAACACTTTAGTAAGCAAGCTGTTGCTTCAATTTCTGTTTTTCTGTTCTCAGGTGAGTTTCAGCATCCTATCATTTATTTACTGGCCATTTGGATGTAGTCTTCCTTCAATTGCTTCTTTGTATGATTTGCCCACTTTGCTGTTGGTTTGTTTGCCTTTCATTTGTTAATTGCTTAGAGCTCTTTGTCTATATTGATATTAGCTCTGTGTATGTCCTCTAAAATGTAAACCTTTTCCCCAAACTACTTCTGTCTATTGATGTTACAGTATCTTTTCCTAAATCCTTAAAAGTTTTGAAATTGTCAACTATGTCTATTTCGGATTTCACTTATTAGGTAAGAATGTTATCCTACCCTTGGAATGTAGAAAGCCATCTCTTTTATTAACTGGAAAGTGAAGATAAATTAAGTCTTACTTTATTTTTTCATTAAAGTTTTAATCTATTTTTATTTTATTTTTGTTTGTTATTAGCTATATGTACAATTTTATTAACTTCCAGATGGAAAGCTGGTTGTGGCAACCCATTTATATAATAATGTGTCCTTCCCCACGTATGTCTCTAATGACTTGTCTCTCTATTACTCGGTAATATTACTGAGGGTAGGGACCATATTTTAAGCATCCTTGTATTCTTTTAATCTCTGAATGTATTGGTACGTGATAAATCATAATGCCTATTTGTTGAATGAAGAAACAAATTATGTCAAGATTTCAGGAAGTCACTAGTAATAACTATATTTGCAGGTAATCTTGTCCTGAACTCTGAAATAAGATGTAGAGAAGAACCTATGGAACAAAGGAACAATGTGACTGAATTTGTACTCTTGGGGCTCACTCAGAGCCTCCAGGGTCAGAAGATACTATTTGTTGTGTTCTTGCTCATCTACATTGTGACAATGGTGGGCAACCTACTCATTGTCATGACTGTGGTAGTCAGCCCAAGCCTGGATGCCCCCATGTACTCCTTTCTTGGCTACTTATCATTTATGGATGCTGTTTATTCTACTACAGTCACCCCAAATATGATTATAGACTTTCTCTATGAGAAGAAAACCATTTCCTTGCAAGCTTGCATGAGCCAGCTTTTTATAGGGCACTTATTTGGTGGTGCTGAGATTTTACTCCTGGTGGTCATGGCCTATGACCGTTTTGTGGCCATCTGCAAACCCTTGCATTATTTGACAATCATGAATCAACGCGTGCGTGTTCTGCTGCTTCTGTTGGCCTGGCTTGGAGGTTTTCTGCATGCTGTAGTTCAACTTCTCTTTGTCTACAACCTTCCCTTCTGTGGCCCCAATGTCATCGACCACTTCATCTGTGACATGTACCCCTTATTAAAACTTGCCTGCACTGACACCTATGTTATTGGTCTCACCGTGGTTGCCAATGATGGGGCAATCTGTGTGGTCATCTTTATGCTCTTACTCATCTCCTATGGGGTCATTCTGCACTCCCTGAAGAATCTTAGTCAGGAAGGGAAGCGCAAAGCCTTATCCACTTGTGGCTCCCACATCACTGTGGTGGTCCTCTTCTTTGTCCCTTGTATTTTTATGTATGTGAGACCTCCTTCTACCTTACCCATTGATAAATCCTTGACTGTGTTTTACACCGTTATCACCCCTATGTTGAACCCTTTAATCTATACTCTGAGAAATGGAGAGATGAAAAATGCCATGAAAAAGCTCTGGACCAGAAAAAGAAAATGAGGCAGCAGAGAAATGTACCACCTGTTTTCAATGAAGAATTGCTCCTTCCAGGAAAGCCATGTGTGATTATTTAATTATAGTAAATTTTTCCTCAGGTTTAATAACTTGGACATTATGAAAAATATTTATGTGAAAACTTTGAATGATTTAAATATATTTTTAAGATTTTCATAATTTCTTAGGAAAATATATGTTCAGTTTTTGTGCATAAAAAAGTCTCTTGAAAAGTATAGACTTATGTTCTATATGATGAGTTATGCTACACTTAATGCTGTAAATTAATTTTAGTTAGAAGATTTTCTCATGTTTCTCTCTTAAATAACATAATATTTTTCAGAATTAATAGTCTTCATTACAGGTTTCAGAAAAGTAAAATAAGAAATAAAAACTTGCTTCACTCCTCCCCACATAGACAGCCCATATTAATATTTGAAGTGTATATCTTATGTTTGTATCTATGAGATACTTTAAATATATAATTCTGTTCATATTGCTTAGCACGTTAAGGTTGAAGAGGAATGATGCTTCAGAGTTCTAATATTAATCATAAGGAGGCTAAGTAAATAAGACGATTCTAATGAGCAAGGCAGATATGCAGAAAAATAACTACATTGTATGTATTGTTCTGATTAGGAAATCATAGTATCTCCTCAAGTGGAACAATTTTGTTTTGATGTTACTTTTTCAAAAAGATCCATTAATATTCCCAGATAGTTTAGAATATCTGATAAGACTTCTGCTATTTTTCAATATTCGCATCCCCTTTCTTAGCTTATACTGTTTCATAGCCTTCTATACTGACCCAGGCCCTGCCTTTCATATGTAAAATCGCATAATCCATAATCCTTGAGCTTCAAATATGCAATACAGAAGTCCACAACAGATATTTTGGGTGATGTTGTTAAGAAAGATGCTGACACTATATTCTATTCTTCCCTCTCTTATTAATGGATTGAAGATTATTAGGTAATAAAAAGGCCCGAATACGTTGTTTTATTTAACAGAGACCTCAATCATAAAATCCTTTCTTTCTCTGAATCAGGCTTGAAACAAAATATTATCTCTCCCTAAAATGTCAGGAAGCATGTGGTCAAAGAAACTCATAATTCTGCCTCCCTTATTTGGTCTGGATTCCTAAGGGGCTAAGGCTATGGGGCAACAAGTCCTTTTCATTGGCAAATCAAACAGTATGAGAATCCTTGTATGCTGATTTTTATCCCTGTTATTGGAGATTTCTTACATCATCTCAAAGTCTTCCCAAAATAATACTATTCACCAAATGATATGAAGTATATGACTCATCTGAATTTATATAATTAACTCCTTCTCTTTTGGACATTGCTATAGACTGAAAGTTTGTGTCCTCCCCAAGTTCACAAGTTAAATCCTTTATAATGTGGTGGTATTTGAAAGTAGGCTTTTGAGGAAATACTTAGATCATGAAGGTGGAGTCCTCTTGAATGAGATTAGTGTTCTTATAAAAGAGACCCCAGAGAGCTCCCTTGTCCCTTCCGCCCTGTTGAGGACACAGCAAAGAATTGGCTGTCTGTGAACTAGAAAGCAGGTCCTCACAAGACATGGAATCAGCTGGCGCCTTATCTTGGACTTCTGAGCCTCCAAAACTGTGACAAATAATTTTTTTTTGTTTAAGCCACCCAGTCTATGGTATTCTATAATAACAGTCCAAATGGAGTTAAACATTTAGTTAATTTTCAAATTTGTATAATTATTTCAATTTATGAGGTAGAAATGTTTATTAATTGCCTGTGTTCATTGGTCTATTCTCTCCCTGAAGTTAGGGAAGGTTACTTAGTTGTCTTTGTGCTCTCTGTTCCCTGCATAGTGTCTGGGACATAGAATCCACCCCATAAACTTGGTTGTTACTTGTATCCTTGAATTCTTGTTCTATTGGAGTGAGAATTTTCATTGATGAATTTCACTGAAGTCTTTCTACATTAAATATATATATTTGTGATAAATATTTTCTCTTCTTTGATATTTGGTACAAATGTTAACCTTATGTTATTTATGCTATAATTATGGCTGTTGTTATATAAAGATGTTATATTTTTATATTCCTTTACTTTTCAACTTCTATCAAATAACTCTTGGGAAATTCCATTTTCTTCAGTGATATTATAAATTTTAACCTCTTGTTTTCTTTGATAACTTTTCAAAAAACTTATTTTTTAATCATTCTAGATTTTAATTTTGTTTGTGATTAGGAAATATCTAAGCCCATTTTCCCCAAACAGGTGAAACAATCTGCCAACATTATTATTTTCTTTTTTTTTAGTAGTAATTTGATTGTATTTGATTCAGGTGTCTCTCTTTTTTAATTAATTTTTT
>NW_025803027.1:0-1248 GCF_021613505.1 Equus quagga
TGATCATCTCAATAGATGCAGAGAAAGCATTCGACAAGATCCAACATCCATTTATGATAAAAACCCTCAATAAAAGGGGTATAGATGGAAAGTACCTCAACATAATAAAGGCCATATATGACAAATCCACAGCCAACATCATACTCAATGGACAAAAACTGAAAGCCATCCCTCTGAGAACAGGAACAAGACACGGGTGCCCACTTTCACCACTCTTATTCAAGATAGTACTGGAGGTGTTGGCCAGAGCAATTTGGCAGGAAAAAGAACTAAAAGGAATCCAAATAGGTAGGGAAGAAGTGAAAATCTCACTGTTTGCAGACGACATGATCTTATATATAGAAAACCCCAAAGAATCCATAGGAAAACTATTAGAAACAATCAACAGCTACAGCAAAGTTTCAGGGTATAAAATCAACATACATAAATCAGTAGCATTTCTATATGCTATGAGCTAACAGAAAAAGAAGTCAAGAACTCAATCCCATTCACAATTGCAACAAAAAGAATAAAATACCTTGGGATAAATTTAACCAAGGAAGTGAAAGATTTATACAACGAAAACTACAAGACTTTCTTGAAAGAAATTGATGACGACATAAAGAGATGGAAAGACATTCCATGCACATGGAATGGAAGAATAAACATGGTTAAAATGTCCATACTACCTAAAGCAGTCTACAGATTGAACACTATCCCAATCAGAATCCCAATGACATTCTTTACAGAAATTGAACAAAGAATCCTAAAATTCATATGGGGCAACAAAAGACCCCGAATTGCTAAAGCAATCCTGAGTAAGAGAAACAAAACCAGAGGCATCACAATCTCTGATTTCAAAACATACTACAAAGCTACAGTAATCAAAACAGCATGGTACTGGTACAAAAACAGGTGCACAGATCAATGGAACAGAATTGAAAGCTCAGAAATAAAACCACACATCTATGGACAGCTAATCTTCGACAAAGGAGCTGAGGGCCTACAATGGAGAAAAAGAAAGTCTCTTTAACAAATGGTTCTGGGAAAACTGGATAGCCACATATAAAAGGTTGAAAATTGACCATTCATTTTCACCATTTACTAAAATAAACTCAAAATGGATCAAAGACCTAAAGATTAGGCCTGAAACAGTAAGTCTTCTAGAAGAGAATATAGGCAGTACACTCTTTGACATCAGTTTCAAAGGAATCTTTTCGGACACCATAACTCCTCAGATGAGGGAAACAATAGAAAGAATAAACAAAT
>NW_025803028.1:0-1248 GCF_021613505.1 Equus quagga
ATTTGTTTATTCTTTCTATTGTTTCCCTCATCTGAGGAGTTATGGTGTCCGAAAAGATTCCTTTGAAACTGATGTCAAAGAGTGTACTGCCTATATTCTCTTCTAGAAGACTTACTGTTTCAGGCCTAATCTTTAGGTCTTTGATCCATTTTGAGTTTATTTTAGTAAATGGTGAAAATGAATGGTCAATTTTCAACCTTTTATATGTGGCTATCCAGTTTTCCCAGAACCATTTGTTAAAGAGACTTTCTTTTTCTCCATTGTAGGCCCTCAGCTCCTTTGTCGAAGATTAGCTGTCCATAGATGTGTGGTTTTATTTCTGAGCTTTCAATTCTGTTCCATTGATCTGTGCACCTGTTTTTGTACCAGTACCATGCTGTTTTGATTACTGTAGCTTTGTAGTATGTTTTGAAATCAGAGATTGTGATGCCTCTGGTTTTGTTTCTCTTACTCAGGATTGCTTTAGCAATTCGGGGTCTTTTGTTGCCCCATATGAATTTTAGGATTCTTTGTTCAATTTCTGTAAAGAATGTCATTGGGATTCTGATTGGGATAGTGTTCAATCTGTAGACTGCTTTAGGTAGTATGGACATTTTAACCATGTTTATTCTTCCATTCCATGTGCATGGAATGTCTTTCCATCTCTTTATGTCGTCATCAATTTCTTTCAAGAAAGTCTTGTAGTTTTCGTTGTATAAATCTTTCACTTCCTTGGTTAAATTTATCCCAAGGTATTTTATTCTTTTTGTTGCAATTGTGAATGGGATTGAGTTCTTGACTTCTTTTTCTGTTAGCTCATAGCATATAGAAATGCTACTGATTTATGTATGTTGATTTTATACCCTGAAACTTTGCTGTAGCTGTTGATTGTTTCTAATAGTTTTCCTATGGATTCTTTGGGGTTTTCTATATATAAGATCATGTCGTCTGCAAACAGTGAGATTTTCACTTCTTCCCTACCTATTTGGATTCCTTTTAGTTCTTTTTCCTGCCAAATTGCTCTGGCCAACACCTCCAGTACTATCTTGAATAAGAGTGGTGAAAGTGGGCACCCGTGTCTTGTTCCTGTTCTCAGAGGGATGGCTTTCAGTTTTTGTCCATTGAGTATGATGTTGGCTGTGGATTTGTCATATATGGCCTTTATTATGTTGAGGTACTTTCCATCTATACCCCTTTTATTGAGGGTTTTTATCATAAATGGATGTTGGATCTTGTCGAATGCTTTCTCTGCATCTATTGAGATGATCA
>NW_025803029.1:0-1058 GCF_021613505.1 Equus quagga
TGGAGGTTTTGGCCAGAGCAATTCGGCAGGAAAAAGAAATAAAAGGACTCCAAATAGGGAGGGAAGAAGTGAAACTCTCACTGTTTGCAGACGACATGATCTTATATATAGAAAACCCCAAAGAATCCATAGGAAAACTATTAGAAACAATCAACAGCTACAGCAAAGTTGCAGGGTATAAAATCAACATACATAAATCAGTAGCATTTCTATACGCTAACTATGAACTAACAGAAAAAGAAGTCAAGAACTCAATCCCATTCACAACTGCAACAAAAAGAATAAAATACCTTAGGATAAATTTAACAAAGGAAGTGAAAGATTTATACAACGAAAACTACAAGACTTTCTTGAAAGAAATATATGACGACATAAAGAGATGGAAAGACATTCCATGCACATGGATTGGAAGAATAAACATGGTTAAAATGTCTATACTACCTAAAGCAGTCTACAGATTGAACACTATCCCAATCAGAATCCCAACGACATTCTTTACAGAAATTGAACAAAGAATCCTAAAATTCATATGGGGCAACAAAAGACCCCGACTTGCTAAAGCAATCCTGAGTAAGAAAAACAAAACCAGAGGCATCACAATCCCTGATTTCAAAACATACTACAAAGCTACAGTAATCAAAACAGTATGGTACTGGTACAAAAACAGGTGCACAGATCAATGGAACAGAATTGAAAGCCCAGAAATAAAACCACACATCTATGGACAGCTAATCTTCGACAAAGGAGCTGAGGGCCTACAATGGAGAAAAGAAAGTCTCTTTAACAAATGGTGCTGGGAAAACTGGACAGCCACATATAAAAGGTTGAAAATTGACCATTCTTTTTCACCATTTACTAAAATAAACTCAAAATGGATCAAAGACCTAAAGATTAGGCATGAAACAGTAAGTCTTCTAGAAGAGAATATAGGCAGTACACTCTTTGACATCAGTTTCAAAAGAATCTTTTTGGACACCATAACTCCTCAGATGAGGGAACAATAGAAAGAAGAAACAAATGGGACTTCATCAGACTAAAGAGCTTCTTCAAGGCAAGGG
>NW_025803030.1:0-1058 GCF_021613505.1 Equus quagga
CCCTTGCCTTGAAGAAGCTCTTTAGTCTGATGAAGTCCCATTTGTTTCTTCTTTCTATTGTTCCCTCATCTGAGGAGTTATGGTGTCCAAAAAGATTCTTTTGAAACTGATGTCAAAGAGTGTACTGCCTATATTCTCTTCTAGAAGACTTACTGTTTCATGCCTAATCTTTAGGTCTTTGATCCATTTTGAGTTTATTTTAGTAAATGGTGAAAAAGAATGGTCAATTTTCAACCTTTTATATGTGGCTGTCCAGTTTTCCCAGCACCATTTGTTAAAGAGACTTTCTTTTCTCCATTGTAGGCCCTCAGCTCCTTTGTCGAAGATTAGCTGTCCATAGATGTGTGGTTTTATTTCTGGGCTTTCAATTCTGTTCCATTGATCTGTGCACCTGTTTTTGTACCAGTACCATACTGTTTTGATTACTGTAGCTTTGTAGTATGTTTTGAAATCAGGGATTGTGATGCCTCTGGTTTTGTTTTTCTTACTCAGGATTGCTTTAGCAAGTCGGGGTCTTTTGTTGCCCCATATGAATTTTAGGATTCTTTGTTCAATTTCTGTAAAGAATGTCGTTGGGATTCTGATTGGGATAGTGTTCAATCTGTAGACTGCTTTAGGTAGTATAGACATTTTAACCATGTTTATTCTTCCAATCCATGTGCATGGAATGTCTTTCCATCTCTTTATGTCGTCATATATTTCTTTCAAGAAAGTCTTGTAGTTTTCGTTGTATAAATCTTTCACTTCCTTTGTTAAATTTATCCTAAGGTATTTTATTCTTTTTGTTGCAGTTGTGAATGGGATTGAGTTCTTGACTTCTTTTTCTGTTAGTTCATAGTTAGCGTATAGAAATGCTACTGATTTATGTATGTTGATTTTATACCCTGCAACTTTGCTGTAGCTGTTGATTGTTTCTAATAGTTTTCCTATGGATTCTTTGGGGTTTTCTATATATAAGATCATGTCGTCTGCAAACAGTGAGAGTTTCACTTCTTCCCTCCCTATTTGGAGTCCTTTTATTTCTTTTTCCTGCCGAATTGCTCTGGCCAAAACCTCCA
>NW_025803031.1:0-44745 GCF_021613505.1 Equus quagga
AATCCACTCACAATTAATATTATTATTGATTGGGTGTATTTATATCTATTTGTGTCCTATATAATTCATGTACTTTTTCTTTCAGCATCTTTCCCTTATCATTTATTTTGTATTATTTTGTATGTTCTAGTTTACCATTTTTTTCTTTTGATTTTGTACTGTTTTCCAATTATTTTATTAATGGTTGCTCTATACACTAAAATATGTATGCTAAGTTATCACAATCTACTGTAGGTTAGTACTAACTTAAATTCAGCAAAAAATAAAATCTTTGCTCTAAGATACATACATCCCTCTCTTTTACACTGTTATTGTAATATACACCATGCCTATAGGTCATGAAACCAATACAAACAGTCATGCAGGTTAAAATTACTCCTTTACAAAATTTATGTCTTTTAAAGTATGTAAGATAAGAGAAGTGAAAAAAATAGTCTCTTATATTGACCTATACATCTATCATTTCCAGTACTCTTCATATATTCTTGGAGATACAAATTACCATCTACCTTCTTTTCCTTAGGCCAACATAGTTCCATTCATCCACTCAGCTTGCATTATTATTATTCTCGTATTTTATATTATCATGTGATATAAGACCAACAATAGAATTTAAAAATTATTAGTTTATGCAATTATCTTTTAAATCAATTTAGAGGAGAAAAGTAGGAAATATATTTATACTGTCTTTTATATTATATGATTACTTTTACTTGTGCTATCCTAGTGTGGATTTGAGTTATTATCTAATGTCACTTATTTTCAATCTGAAAATCTTTCTTTAGTACTGAGTTTATTTTAAGCTGAGTCAGATAACATTTTCTTTGAGTGTTGGTTTATTTGAAAATTCCTTTATTTCACCTTCTCTTTTGAAAGATAGTTTTGCAGGACATATCATTCTTGTTTGACAGATTTTTCTGAGTACTTTCAATATGCCATCCCGCTGCCTCCTGGAACCCATTTATTTAAGATGAGAACTCAGTGATAAATCTCATTGTGGTTTTCCTGTATGTGGTGAATCATTTTCCCTTCCTGCTTTTAAGATAGTCTCTTTGTCTTCGACTTTCAGCAATATGACAAGGATGTGTCTAGATGTAGTTTCTTTGTGTTTATCACACCTGGAATTCGTTAACCTTCTTGGATGTGTAGATTGATGTTTTTCATCAAATTCAGAAAGGCTTAAGCCATTATTTCTTCAGATGTTTTTCTGCCCCTTTTCCCCTTTACTCCCTTTTGGGATTTCCATCATGTGTATATTGGTATGTTTTGTATTCCCACAGTTCTCTGAGACTCTGTTCATTTCTCATTTTCTCTTTCTGTTCTTTAGACTGAAGTGGACATTATATAGTTGGATATTGTTTGTTTTTACTTTTTTATCCAGAGACAACATCTCCCTCTTGGTTTAAGTATTTAACCCATTCACAGTTAATATTTTTATTGATTGGAGTGGATTTATGTCTATTTGGTTTTTATATGAATCATACAATTTTTGTTTCTCTTTTCCTCCTTTACCACATTCTTTTGATTTTCTCTATTGCTTTTCTGTTTTGTATTTCATTAATTTGTACTCTGACCTCTATTATTTCCTTTAGCCTACTTAATTTAAGTTTAATTTTCTTCATTTTTGGTCCTTTAAAATGAAGGCTGATGTCACCAATTTGAGACCTTCCCTCACTTCTAACCTAGGAATTAAATATTATAATTTTCCCTTAAGTACTGATTTAGTAACACCGAACAAACTCTGCATGTTGGGTTCATATTTATATTCAGTCCAAACTATTTTCTAGTTTCCTTTTGGATTTCCCTTTTGGTATTTGAGTTATTTAAAAACGTATTTCTTTATTTCCCAATATTTGGGCTTTTTCAGAAATCCTTTTTACTGCTTTCCAATTTATTTTCATTTTGGTCAAAGAACATACCATGTATGAATTTTTCCTTTTAATTTATTGATATTTCTTTTGCAGCCCAGAATATGTTCTGTCTTGGTAAATGTCCCACATGAACTTGAAAAGAACATTGTTCTGATGTTGGGTGAAATGTTCCATTACTATGTAATTATATTACCTGAAATTCATTGATAGTGTTTTTTATAACTGCTCTATATTTACTGATTTTTTCTGCTTATTCTATAAATTCTTTTGAAATGGGTATTGAAATCTTCAAATAAAATTGTGGATTTGTCTATTTTTCCTTGTAGATCTATCAGTTTTTGCTTTGTGTATTTTAAAATTCTCTATTAGATGAACAACATTTAGGATTATCATGTCATTTTTCAGGATTCACCCCTTTATAACTAAGAAATGAACTTCTTTCTGCTGGGTCATATTCTTGTCTTGAAATTTACTTTGTTTAATATTAATATAGCCATTTCAGCTTTCTATTAGAGTTAACAAAATATATTTTTCACTATTCTTTTACCTTTAGCATATTATTTTATATTTAAGGTAGACTTCTTATAGACAGCACATACTTGGATCTTCATTTTTAATCCAATCTGCAGCTATTTTCTTTTCTTTCTTTTTCTTTTTTTGAGAAAGATTAGTCCTGAGCTAACATCTGCCACAAATCCTCCCCTTTTTGCTAAGGAAGACTGACCCTGAGCTAATGAACATCTGTGCCCATCTTCCTCTATTTTATATGTGGGACCCCTGGCACACTATGGCTTGATAAATGGTGCATATGTCCGTGCCTGGGATCTCAACTGACAAATCCCAGGCCACTGAAGCAGAGCACACGAACTTAACCATTATGACACCTGGCAGGCCCCTGCAGCCATTTACTTTTTAATTGGTGTATTTAAACCTATTATATTTAGTGTCATTATTTATATGCTTAGGCTTAAATATATCTTTATGTTAATTATTTCTCTTTGCCCCATCTCTTGATTTTTTCCCCTTTTTCTTCTTTTTATACCTCTTGGAATACTTGGATTATTTTTAAAATTCCGCTTTATCTCTTTTTTAGCTTATTTTGTGTAACACTTTTTGTTATATTTTAACAGGTACTTTAGAGTTTAGTATGTACATTCTTAAGCTATAACTCATACATTCAGGTGATGTTATACCTCTTTGCATATGGCATGAGAAACTTATAAAATTATGCTTCCATTTCTCTCTTCCTGACCTTATTTTTGTTTGACAGTTGTTTGTGCTAATGTTATCATTCACTTCACTTATATATGTTATATACCCTACAGTCCCTTCTTATTTGTTTAAACAGTCAATATTCTTTTAAAGATATTTAAATAATAATGAAAAATATGATTTTTGTGCCACTTAATATGATGTGGCTTGAAGTTTTATTCATGCATTTTGCACTTGTTATGTATTGATGTTCCTGGGTCATTGAGTTTATGGTTTTTAATCAAAGTTAGAATATTTCTTGCAATTTTTTTCTTTCAAGTATATTTTCTGGCCCCAAATCTCTCTTCTCCTTTGAAGGACTCCAATTAGTTCAAGACTAATAATGCAGATAATGAAAATGAAGACTTAAGATGTCCCAAGGTTATTATTTGCATCCTTCTATAAAAATCTTGTAAAGTTTAGTTTACTCTTATCACTGCATTGTATAGATTATTGAGATTCCCCTCACTAATAAGGACACTAGAGAAAATATCTAAATTCCATCAATGAGAACGTATTCCAGAGTGTATATAGTCTCACAAATGTCAAAAACAATAACAACTATTAGATATTTGAAATGAACTCCTAATTTTTATCACTTTATGATTCTTTGTCGTATTTTAAAGAATACTGACTCAATATCTGTGGGTTAAAATGGGCAGATTCTTTAGTTTATAGAAATCTTAACAGTTATATTGGTATTATTTTGAACAAAGATTTCATGTAGCAATTTTACATACATTGCGTATTCCATTTTTTCCATTCACCTGAAAAGTACTTACACAGAAAGAGACATGCAAATATTGGTGCAGATTACCTAAGCACAATAATTAATAATGACAGGTTTTCTTTAGGTTTTTTTCTAGGCAAAATGGAAAGAAGTCTTTTAAAATAGAGGGAACAATTCATACTCCTGAGGAATATTTGATATTTGGGGTTTTTGTACAAAACACATTTGAGTTTGCTTTTATATGCAATCTGACAGTCCCTCCCTTTTCATTGGTGTGTTTAGACTATTTATTATCTTTTATGTAACTATCAGTGTAATTGGGTTTAAATCTATGATTTAACTATTTGTTTCTGTGTCTTATTTTTTCTTTTTTCAATTTATCCCCACTCTTGGCTTAATGGTTACATCCATTCATTTGTTGTTATTTTTTAGTAGTTTCTTCAGAGTTTAAAATATGCATCTTCAATTTTTTTTCTGCATTCATATAATGTCATTCTATTTCAGACACAATGTAAGGAGTTTATAGCAGTATACTTCCAATAACCTCTGCCAGCTTTTTGTGATATTTTGCATATAAGTTACAAATACTATAATCCATTCTTATTATACTCAACAGTCAATTATATAAGAAATTGAATAATTAGTAATATTATTTTATATTTACCCACATAATTACCATTTCTCATGCTTTTGAATCCTTTGTCTAGATCCAGTTTTCCATTCAGTATTGTTTTCTTCAACCCAAAAATTTTTCTTAAGATTTCTTGTAATGGAGGTACTCTGGTGACAAACTATCTCAACTTTTGTTTGTTTGTAGAAAAATCAGCATTTCCCCTTTATTCTGAAAGATATTTCATTGGCTTTTGAACTTTAGATTGGCCTAAAACTTTTTCTTTGAGGACCTTAAAGCTGTCATTTGATAGTCCTCTGGTTTGCATATTTGCTGATGTATTTGTGTGTCTAAATTCATTTTCATCTTTGTTATTTTGTATGTAAAATGTCTTTTTACTTCAAAATTTTTTAAATCACTGGTTTTCTGTAGTTTTATTCCCATGTTCAATAGTGAGATACTCTTTGTTTATCCTATTTGGAGCTTATTGATTTTCTTATATCTGTAAGTTTCTAGTTTTATGAAATTTAGAAATTTCCAGGCTTTTATGTCTTCAAATACTTTTCTGTCCCTCTCTCCTTCCCCTGCATTTGTATCTGAATTATATGTATATTAGAGCATTTGATATGGTTTATTTTCCAGAATATTAATATATTCTATTATCTGCTAAATTTTAGTGATATTTGCTTCTACAGTATTTAATATGTTGTTAATCCCATTCAGTAAATTATCATTTTCAAATGTAATAGGTTTTTCATCTCTAAGAGTTACGTTTGTATCCTTTTTATGTCTTGCATTCGTCTCCTCATGGTATTTTATGTTTTTGTATTAACTGAATGTGATTATAATAATGGGAATATTAAAGCTATTTTTCAATAATTAGTGTTAATTCCATCATCTCTGCCACTTCTGGATCTATTTCTATAGAATAATTTTTCTCCCAGTTATCAGAGAAACTATTCTGCTTTTTTAGCTGTCTAGTAATTTTTGGTTGAGTGCTAGATAATTTGAATAGTACATCATTGACTGCTGGATTGGGTTTAACTCCTTTGGTAATTATTGGACTTTATTCTGGCAAGCAATTAAGTTACTTGCTAATCAGCTTATCCCTTTTAACATTTGGTTTAAGATATCTTGGGACAAGTTAGAGTATCCTTTAATCTACAGCTACATTTGTCCTACAACTAGAGGTGCCCTTTTGGGGTTTTTTGTTTGTTTGGTAGTTAGTTGGTTGGTTTCTTCTGAGTGTTCCAGATGTTCGCTGAGAACTCTCCACTCTGGCTGCCATAAACTAGACTGCCTCTGAGCCCCGTTTAAGCTCTGCAAACATTTTAAAGTCCTTGTGAAGATTTTGCCTCACCTCTTGTAGTTTCACTCTACATATGCATAGCTTAATATTCAGGAACAGACTCAAGACAGAACTCTATGCAGCTATTTGGAGATCTTTCTTTGGAAAGCTTTCTCCTCACTGGTATTCATTCATACAAATATCAGCTGTCTCCACCCCAATGAAAACTGATGCTGTTCTTTTAAATTCAGTGATACCATTAGGCTTTTCCTGGCATCACTCCTCCCAGAACTGAAGTCAAGAAAGAGGCTTAACACAGAAAGCAAAGGTGATCACAGCATGAATCTTATTTATTTATTTTTGTTTAAGGCTCACAAATCTTTCTCATAAGATTCTTAAGAAGAATATATTTTTAAATTCCTTGAAATAATTTGAAAATTATTTTATGAGAAAGATGCACAGAGATTTTGCTACAGCTTCTTGATTTAATTTTTCTGAAGAGACCTTACAAGAGAAAGAAATGAATGCTAACTGGTGAAGGATTTTCTAAACTTAAAAGAGGAATTTGACTAAGAATCTTCAACAATAGTATTTTATACACTGATTAACTCTTTTATTGAAGAACTTTCTAATAAGGCCACATAGTTTGTGAAACAGAAGTAATGAAGAAACTCAGAGAAGCTGGAAGAGAAGGGCAGAGAGGAGATGGAACATGACCAAAACATATAAACTGGTGGAAAATTCTGGCATCTGTGGAGAAGAAGAAGGAACAATGGGGGACATAGAAAAAAATAAGAGAATTGGAGAAACTATGGTCTTCATCTCTAAGATTGAGAATAAATTCCAGTCTAATAAAATTATTATGCTTTTGTTGAAGCTCATATAAATAGAAAAAAATGAAAAAGTAAATTCTATATAAATGGCATGAAAAACAAATAAATGGTAAATAAAAATATTTAGAAACACCCTTGAATACAAGTAGAAGATAGATAAATATGAGATTGAAAATTAAGGATCATTGTTTTTCTTTTTTAAGTTTTACTAAAAATGAAATAAAAAGGTAAAGAATACATTTGCTTTACATTGAGAGCATACTCTTATGTACGTTCATTTATCTTTGAATGGTATCTTGAACTTTTCTTTTGCATTTCTTTTATTATAAGTGATGATGAGCCTCTTATTACATGCTCATTTGCATAAGTGAACTGCACTTAAATGCTTTGCTTCTTTTTCATGGAGCTGTTGGTTCTCTTTTATTGATTAACAAGTCTACCTATGTGATAGAACTAACGCTTTTGTCCACCACAACAAAAATACCATAGACTGGGTGGCTTGTAAACAACAGGAATTTATTTCTCACTGTTCTAGGATCTGGGAAGTCCAATATAAAGGTACTGACAGATTTGGAGTCTGGTGAAAGTGTTACCTACCAATTGGCTCACTCTGCTTGCCTCTATCTGAGCCAATTAATCACAATGAGTTAGGGATCAAGAAAGGAAGTTTTAATTTGATTAGCTGGCATAATCGGGAAGGTGGCAGTCTAATGTCTCAAAAAACAATCTTCAAGGATTACAGAATCTTGAGGCAGTTATAGAGGGAAAATGAGCAGTAAGGAGCAGGTTTAGAAACGTCAGCCTTCAGGCATGACAGACTCCAGGGTCATTCATTATTCTTTTCTCCTATCAGTGATGATGAATATCTTGTAGGTGTGTTTCCTGTCTGTGAACAGTCTGTTCCTGGAAAAAACTCATAGAGCAAAGTTTTAATTTATCAAGCTATAGGGGAATACATACATAAGTGGAGGCCATAAATCAGGAGAGCATGTGAATTTTTTAGAGTACGTGCAGAGAAGTGAGTAGTCACACAGAGGAGGGGCTGGGGTCATTTAGCTTAACAAGATGGCCTCAGTTATGCTTACTGACAATAACCTCCCCCCCCATCAGTAGTAACCCATAATCTTATGGTCAAGGAGGAGACAGCATCTTACTTTCTCTAGCTACTTCCTGCTGAATCAGGATGTTGTAGGGGGACCACAGCATTGAAAAGAGTTACTTTCCATTTGAATCTATTGGAGGTGTCCCTTAAGGGGAGCTGCTGTGTTGTTGACTTGATCAATTTGGAGTTTATAGCAGAAAGGCATTTAACACTCAACTTAAGAAGGAGAAAGATTAATATCCTAATAAACAGAACTGTGAGAAGAAGGGTTAAATAGAAGTGATCAAAATTTTCTTTTAAAGACATATTTTAGTTCTCCAAGGGGTTCTGCCACCCACGTCCCCCTCAGTACAGGTGGGATACTTTCCTGTGATTTGAGGGCTGCCCTGATCCAGGAGTGATGTGTCCAGGATTTCATGCCTACAAGGTTTATGGATGAGCGAGTGGTGAGAGAAATCTCAAAGGGGACTGTCCATTCGGGTGACAATTGGTTTTGGGGTCCCTGCTTTTTCCAAGTTTTCAACAAAATATGATCACCAGGCCAGAAGGTGTGTAGAAGGATGTCAGACAGATACACAGACCTATGAGAAGCAAAGTCATGGATAGAAGTTAATACAGAGCTTAATGATTTAACATAATTAGCAATCACAACATTTCTCAAAACATCCAGAAATTCAGTCCTAGGGGAACACACCTGAAAAGGTCTCCCACATAGAATTTTGAAAGCACTCAATTGAAGTTCATTTCAGGGAGCTACTCTAACCCATAGCAGCGCAAGGGGCAGCACCTTATCCCAAGTTAGTTTGTTTCCTGACAGATTTTTGGCCATGGTTTTCTTTAAGGTGTGGTTCATTTTCTCCATCTTTCCAGTTTATTGAGGTCCCCACGATGAGTGTAGTATTCATCAGATGTCTAAGCTTTCGGAGACTTGTTGCGTTATTTGGGAGACAAAAGCTGGTCCATTATCACTCTGCAAGGTATTAGGCAGACCAAACCTAGGGATGATTTTTTTTAGCAACATGTGAGTGACTTCTGATGTTTTCTTAGTCCACGTGGGAAAGGCTTCTACTCACCCATTGAAGGTTTCCATAGTGGCTGCACCAGTTTGCCTTCCCCCAGCAGCATGTGAGGGGTCCATTTTCTCCATATCCTCTCCAACACTTGTTATTTCTCATCTTGTCAATTACAACCATTCTGATAGGTGTAGAGTGATATCTCACTGTGGGTTTGATTTGCATTTCCCTAATAATTAGTAATGTTGAACATCTTTTCATGTGCCTGTGGGCCATCTGTATATCTTCTTTGGAAAAATGTCTGTTCGTATCCTCTGCCCATTTTTTGATGAGGTTGTTCTTTTTGTTGTTGAGCTGCATGAATTCTTTATATATTTTGGATATTAACCCCTTGTTGGATATATGATTTGCAAATATTTTCTCCCAGTTGGTGTGTCGTCTTTCCATTTTGTTTATGGTTTCCTTCACTGCACAGAAGTTTTGTAGTTTGATGTAGTCCCATTTGCTTTTTTTTTCTTTTGTTTCCCTTGCCTGGTGAGACATGGTATTCAAAAAGATACTGCTAAGACTGATGTCACAGAGGGTACTGCCTATATTTTCTTCTAGCAGTTTTAGAGTTTCAGGTCTTACATTCAAGTCTTTAATCCATTTTGAGTTAATTTGGGGTATGGTGTAATGTAATGGTCTATTTTCACTCTTTTGCATGTGGCTGTCCAGTTTTCCCAATATTATTTATTGAAGAGACTTTCGTTTCTCCATTGTGTGTTTTTGGCTCTTTGTTGAAGAACAGCTATCCATAGATGTCTGGTTTTATTTCTGAGCTCTCAATTCTGTACAATTGATCTGTGTGTCTATTTTTCTGCCAGTATCATGCTGTTTTCATTACTATAGCTTTGTAGTATATTTTGAAATTGGGGAGTGTGATGCCTTCAACTTTGTTCTTTTTTCTCAGGATTGCTTTGGATATTCAGGGTCTTTTGTTGTTCCACATGAATTTTAGGGTTTTTTGTTCTATTTCCATGAAGAATTTCACTGGGATTCTGATTGAGATTGCATTGAATCTGTAGATTGCTTTAGATAATATGGACATTTTAACTATGCTTTTTCTTCCAATCCATGAGCATGGAATGTATTTCCATTTCTTTATGTCTTTTTTGATTTCTATCAATAATATCATATAGTTCTCAGTGTACAGGTCTTTCACATCCTAGGTTAAATTTATTCCTAGGTATTTTATTCTTTTTGTTGCAATTGTAAATGGGATTGTGTTCTTGACTTCTCTTTCTGCTATTTTGTTGATAGTGTATTGAAATGTAACTGATTTTGTATGTTGATTTTGTACCCTTCTACTTTACTGTTTTCATTAATTATTTCCAACAGGTTTTTGGTGGATTCTTTAGTCTTTTTCTATATATAGAATCATGTCATCCACAAATAGGGACAGTTTTACTTCTTCCTCTTCAATTCGAATCCACTTATTTCTTTCTCTTGCCAGATTTCTCGTGCTAAGACTTCCAATACTATGTTGAAAAACTGTGGTGAGAGTGGGCATCCTGGTCTTGTTTCTATTCTTAGAGGAATGGCTTTCAGTTTTTTACCATTGACTATGATGTTGGCCATGGGTTTGTCATATATGGTCTTTATTATTTAAGGTACTTTCCTTCTGTACCCATTTTATTCAGAGTTTTATCATATATGTATATGTGGGATCTTGCCAAATGCTTTCTCTGTCTCTATTGAGATGATCATGTGATTTTTATTCTTCATTTTGTTAACATGGTGTATCACATTGATTGATTTTCAGATGTTGAGCCATCCCTGCATCCCTGGAATACATCCCACTTGATCGTAATGTATGATCCTTTTAATGTATTGTGTATTTGATATGCTAATATTTTGTTGGGGATTTTTGCATCTATGTTCATCAGTGCTATAATTTTCCTTCTTTGTGTTGTCCTTGTCTGGTTTTGGTATCAAGGTGATGTTGGACTCATGAAATGAGTTAGGAAGCATGCTATCCTCTTCGAATTTTCAGAAGAGTTTGAAAAGAATAGATATTAAATTCTTTGAATGTTTGTAGAATTCACCAGAGAAGATGTCTGGTCCTGGACTTTTGTTTGGGGAAGTTTTTGGTTACTATTTGATTCTCTTTACTTTGGATTGGTCCTTTCAGATTCCTGATTTCTTCTTGATTTAGTTTTGGAAGGTTATATGATTCTAAGAATTTACCCATTTCTCATAGGTTATTCAATTTGTTGGTGTATGGCATTTCATAGTATTCTCTAATAATCCTTTGTATTTCTGTGGTGTCTGTTGTAATGTCTCCTCTTTCATTTCTAATTTTAATTTATTTGAGTCCTCTCTTTTTTTTCTTAGTGAGTCAGCCAAAGGGTTTGTCAATTTTGTTTATCTTCTCAAGGAACTTGATATTAGCTTTATTGACCCATTCTATTGATTTTCTAGTCTCCATTCATTTATTTCTACTATGATTTTTATTATTTCCTTCCTTCTACTGACTTTGGGCTTTGTTTATTCTTCTTTTTCTAGTTCTTTTAGATATATCATAAGATTGTTTATTTGAGATTTTCTTGTTTTTTAAGGTAGGCCTCTATTGCTGTAAACATCCTCAGAGTACTGCTTTTGCTACCTCTCATAAATTTTGGTATGTTGTGTTTTCATTTTCATTTGTCTCTAGTTATTTTTTTTATTTTTCCTTTTATTTCTTCATTGACTCAACAGCTGTTTAGTAGCATATTGTTTAGTCTCCACGTATTTATGATTTTTCCATATTTGTTCCTATAGTTGATTTCTAGTTTCATAGCATTGTGGTCAGAAAAGATGCTTGATGTGATTTCAATCTTAAATTTATTGAGGCTTGCTTTGTTTCCCAGTATATGGTCTATCTTTGAGAATGATCCATGTGCACTTGATAAAAATATATATTTTGCTGTTTTGGGATGGAATGTTCTATATATATCTATTAAGTCTATTTGGTCTAGTATTTCTTTTAAGGTCACTGTTTCCTTGCTGACTTTCTGTCTGGATGATCTATCCATTGATGTAAGTGGGGTGTTAAGATCCCCTACTATTATTGTGTTGCTGTTAATTTCTCCCTCTAGGTCTATTAATAGTTGCTTTATATACTTTGGTGCTCCTATGTTAGGTTATATATGTTAATAAGTGTTATGTCTTCTTGTTGGCATGCCCAGCTTTGTCTCTCTTTATCTTTTTTCATCCTGAAGTCTGTCTTGTCAGACATAATCATGCCTACACCCACTTTATTTTGCTTGCCGTTTGCTTGCAGTATCATCTTCCATTTCTATACTCTGAGCCTATTTTTGTCTTTAGACCTGAGATGTGTTTCCTGGAGGGAGTATTGTTAAGCCTTGTTTTTTAATCTATCCAGCCACTCTATGTCTTTTGAGTGGTGAATTCAATCCATTTACATTTAGAGTGATTGTTGATATATGAGGGCTTACTAGTGCCATTTTATCTTTTGTTTTTCTGGTTGTTCTATATTTCCATTGGTTTTTTTCCTTTGTATTTCTGACTGCTCTTTCAGTTTACTTGTTTTCTGTGATGTTATTCTAAGTTTTCTGTTTATTTATCATTTGTGACTCTGCTCTGATTTTTTGTTTTGTGGTTACCATGAGATTTGTATAAAAGATCTCATAGTTGAGATAGTCTTTTTTTGGATAGCCTCTTACCTCAATTAGCCTATGTAGCTTCTATCCTTTTCCTCTTCCTCTTCTACATCTTTGTTGTCACAAAGTATTCTTTCCTGTGTTGTCAGTTTGTGACAAAATTTAAGTGGTTATACTTATTTTTGATTCTTTCCTTCTCTTTGTTCTTTATGTTATAATTGCTTACTAACCAATTCTGATATAGACCTGCTATTTTCTGATTGTTTATTTATCTCCTTGCTCAAAGCTTTGTAAACTTTTGCCATTTTTTTTCAGGTAGGGAGTTCCCATTCAACATTTCTTTTAAGGCAGGTCTAGTGGCAATGAACTTCCTCAGCTCTTCTTTGTCTGGGAAAGCTTTTATTTCTCCATCATATATGAAGGATAATTTCATTGGAAGAGTATTCTGGCTGATAATTTTTGTCATTCACTATTTAAAAAATATTATTTCACTCTGTTCTAGCTTGTATGATTTATGCTAAGAGATCCACTGAAAGCCTTATGGGTGTTCCTTTGTAAGCTATTTTCGTCTCTCTTGCTGCCCTTAATATTTTTTCTTTGCCATTGGCTTTTGACAGTTTTAATATTATACACCTCAGAGAAGTTCTTTTTATATGGATGTAAGTTGGAGTTCTATTAGCTTCATGTACTTGCATGTCCACTTCTTTCCCCAGCTTTGGGAAGTTCTCAGTCATTATTTCTTTGAATAAACTCTCTACTCCTTTCTCCCTCTCTTCTCCTTCTGGTGTACCAATAATCATTAAGTTACTTTTCCTAATTGAGTCAGATATGTCTTGAAGGATTTCTTCATTTTTAAAAAATCTTATTTTTCTCTCCTCTTCTACCTGAGTCATTTCTAGGTTTCCATCTTGGAGCTCACTAATTCTCTCTTTCATATAGTCTGCTCCATTTTAAATGCTTTCTACTTTATTTTTCATCTCATTTATTGTGTTCTTAATATCCAGAATTTCTGTTTGGTTTTTCTTTTGAGTTTCAATCTCTTTCATAAAGCACTCCTTCTGCTCATTAATTTTCTTCATGAGCTCATTGAACTGTCTTTATGAGTTTTCTTGTAACTGGTTGAGTGTCTTTATGACTGCTATTTTGAATACTCTGTCAAATAGATTGTAATCTGTGACTTCAAGTTTGGTTTCTGGAGAGTTGTCATTCACTTTCTGTTTTGCCATGTTATCGTGCTTCTTCATGTTGTTTGATGAATTGCTCCTCTGCCAGTGCATTTTTAGTAGTAACCATCTATCTTTATTTAGGTACAGCTTGCTTACTTTGGAGCCTGTATTTCCACACTCCATTGCCTTTGTTAGAGGCATCATCAGTGCCCTCCTTGTGCCACGTGTGCCTGTGAGGTTGCTGGTGCCTTGCTGCTTACAATGTTGCTGCAGTCTCAGGTGGCACCACCAGGGTCACCAGGCTGCAAGCATTGCTACTGCTTCCAGGGATGCCCAAGTTTTATGTTCCTCCACTGGCTCTCTATGGGCTCTCCACTGGCTTGGATACTGCTGCCCCATGCACCACTTGTGCTGCTGCTCCCAGGTCATCTGGGGATGCTGGTTACCCCAATGCCTGGGGTGCTGAGTTCACAGGTGTTGCTGTCACTGACAGGGACCTGGGTACCCAGAAACTTGTATGTAGCCTTTGCTTCTGATGGAGCTGTTGTCAGGGGTGCCACCACTGGAGGTTGTGTTACCAGTTCTTCTCTAGTTCCTGGACTTTCTGGTCACAGGTTCTACCTGCCACCTCTAGGACAGAAGCAGGGGCAAAGCATGGAGAGGCTGTTGCAACCTCTGGTTTCTGACACTAGCTGATGTGTTTTGAAACTGAGGTCCAGGTGTCCTACCCCAGCCAGGAAAATTTGGGTTTTGTATATTTCCCCCACTGTTGGAAAGACCTGGCCACTGATGGGGGAGGGAAAGGGAGCACATGCATTAGAGCCACATGGAGATGGGAAGGGAGCAAGCTATCCCTGTTTTTTTCTGCTTGCATCACAACCACTTGCAGGCATGCAGGCCAGAACTTCTGGGAGATGAGCAGGGAGCAAAGCACATCTTTCTTTTTCTGCCCCCACTGCAGATCACTGCTGCCAGAGGAAGGAGAGGGGGCTGCTCCCCTACTTCTTCTGTCTCCTGGGAGCCCAGTTCACCTATCTTCAGATGTATAGATGTTTGGATTTCTTATGCATCCTGCTTTGGTGTGTAGGGAATCCTCTTTTGGTCAATGGATATCCAATTGATTGTAAATAAGAGCAGAGAGACAAGGGGAACCACTCACTCCATGGTGCTGCTGATGTCACTCTTCACAGCTCTTAATTTTGATGAGATTCAATGTATCAATTTTTTCTTTTGTAGATTATGCTTCTGGTGTCATTTCTAAGAAAATATTGATTAACTCAAAGTCACAAAAATTTTCTTCTATCTTTTATTCTAGATCTTTCATAGGCTTAGGTTTCAAATTTCTATCTATGGTTCATTTTGTGTATGGTTCTAGGTTTGATAAAACCTTTTCTTTTAATGTGCATATCGATATGTACATATATATTTTCTTTTTACCTTTGCTGATGATCAGTTATACATGTGTGTGTAGGTCTATTTCAAATCTCTCTATTCAAGTGACTTATTTTTTCATCTTCACACCAATACCATACTGTTTTTACTACTGTAGCTTTATAAGAAATCTTGAAGTGAGATAGTATTTCTGTCCCCATTTTCTTCATTGTTCTTCTTTTTGATTTGACTATTCAAAGTGTTTTGAATTTCTGTGTGAATTTTAGAATTGTTGTGTCAATTTCAACAGACGGAGTGTAGCTGGGATTTTGACTATGATTATGTTGAATCTACAAATAAATTTGGAGAGATTTGATATTCTATCCTATTGAGTCTTATGATTCATAAACACTTATTTATCCATTTATTTAGTCTTTTAAAACTATTATCAGGAAATTTTCATCCTCAGGTATCTTCCTCACATAAATGCGCTGTTCAGTACTCACTAGAGGAGTCAGAGTGGACCTCCGCAGATCCCTTAAGTTCTCATGTGCATCTCTCTCCTCTTCTTTATCCTGCCATCATCTCCCCAGGCTAACTCTGTCCATTCAAGTTGAGGAGTCTTCTGGACTCTGTCTATATTCCCCTTAAATTTGATGCAGTCTGGTAATTCTCTTCAGAGAGCAAGCTGTGGAAATTTTATGCTTCATCTTATTTTTTTCTATCTCTTAGAGATCGCTGCCCTTTATAGTGTAATTTGCAGTATCTTGAGTACTTCACATATTTGAGTACTTCACATATTTTGTACAAATTTTTATGATTTTCAGGTGAGAGAGTAAAAATAGGCTATGTTATTCCATTGTGGGTGAAATCAGAAATGCTGAGTCAATTGTAAGCTGTCTCAATCAACCAATGTTTTTCATTACAACATTTTAAATGTATTTTATGGAATAGTGGCACAGTTAACCTGGAAATGCAGAAGATTGGTTTAAAAATAAAAAATTTGTAAATGTGTGATTTGGGGAAAAGGATAAATTTAAATTATAACAAATTTTATGTTATGATTATAGGAGCAGTGTGTTCAAATATATTGGAAACCTCAATTGTGAGTGGAAAAAAATCCAAGTAAGGGTGAAAATCAGCTTTAAATTGTGCCGTCAATGAGTTTTTTCAAATTGTCTAGGTTTCAACAGAGTGTTAGGAGGGAAATATTTAAATAAATCTAGGAAAGTGATAATAGGTTAGTAGATACCAAATTGAGCATTTGAGTAGAGTGGCTTTACTGACCAGATTGTGAAAAAAAAAGGAAATAGATTTGTTAATGTAGTACATCAATACAATATTCTGGCGGCATCTTTCAAGATCTAGGAAGATAAATCTCATCTCTGATCAGAAGAAGAGAGATTTTGGGTGAGTATGTCTCCTTGACAGAGTATGAGTAAGTAGTTTTCTCCAGGGAAATTCTAAGATCATTTGGCCTGTGGAAATGGAGAAATCTTTGAAGAAATGTTTGATAGTCTGTGCTAATTCTTTGGTAATCGAATGAAGGTCAAAAATGAAAAGAGCCGGAAAAGAGAATGGCAGAAACTGGGTAATTTATAGGATAATGAGAATATGAGAGAGAAATTGAAGATTTTATATCTCAGGCTGCAATTATGTATCCAGAGATGAGTAAGATAAGAAATTTAGAGGTAGAAAATATAGGAAGTTAAAAATTAGAATTAGAAATATGAGTGGGACAAGTCTTTCTCAGAATTCCAGTGTTAATATTGATGTGGGTTGATAAAAGTTTCCACTTCACAGTTAGTATAGGCTTGACTGGTATAGCAAGCTGTCCCCTAAAGGCCTCTTCCCTCATTCAGTCCTCTGTGGTTAAGTTAAATTAACCAAGCATTTATAGGCTATTTTTCTGTGGCTACACCTGAGCTTTTAAGGAGAATCTCCAGAGATCCAACTACATCATATAACTCAAGTGAAACTTCCTGAGCACACAACTTGTAATTTTTATCTCCCCAGTTCCCCATAGCAGCTAGTGTATTGCTATGAATGTATCTGGCTTTCAAAAGTGTGTTTCTACTATTTAAACAAAGAGACAACTCTTCAATCTGCCAAGATGGGAGCAGAAAAATACAAGTGGGCTTTTCTGGGATGGAAAGGAACTAAGAATGAAAATATGTCTAACTACACATCTATGTTTTATTTTTCAGAAAATTCTTGAAAGAATGATGAAATTTTAATTATCCTTGGAATAATCATTGGGATACTTATAATACTTTTCCTTTAAAATTCTGTCATGGAAAATAATAATACAAAAGGTAAGTGTCAAAAACGGAATCTAACAAATTATGATAAAACTCAGAGAGTGGGTAGAACAGGTGAGAAAAGGAAAGAAGAAACATCAATTGTGTTATGAGATGTTAGCTGTTTAGGAAAAACAGTGAAGATCATAATAATGATAGAAAGTTTTTCTTCTGTATAATATTTAAACTGAATTCATGTTCATAATCAGTCCACTTATGGTCATATTTTGAATTGAAAAGAATGGGTACATTTTGATTGTTAAAGATGTTACTGCTAAGAACACACAAACCAGAAATATATGGGGATTTGATACAAATTTTATCCAATACAGTTATCCCTCAGTATCTACAGTGGATTAGTTCCAGGACCACCACAGATCCCAAAATCCATGGATGTTCAAGTCCCTTATATAAAATGACATAGTATTTTCATATAACATACACACATCCTCCCATATATTTAAATCATCTCTAAATTACTTATAGTATTTAATACAATGTAAATACTATGTGAACAGTTGTTACACTGTATTATTTAGGGGATAATGACAAGAAAAAGAAGTCTGTATATATTCAGTACAGATGCAACCATCGTAAGCCTTTTGATTCATAGTTGGTTGAATCTGAGGATGCAGAACTCACAGATACAGAGGGCCAATTGTATTCAAATTCTCACCTTGCCCCCAATGATCTCTGCCTCTTGATATTCATGGCCTTGTGTAATGCTCTCCTCTTGAGTTACTTGTTTCTTATCTGAAGGTTGAACGGATGTCAATACCATTATTAGATTACAAAAGATTCTGAAGTCCATCTTTCTAGTATATTCTTTCCTTTGCTGTCTTTAATGAAGCAAGTGGCCAAGTTACTGAAGCCCCTATGGCAAGGATCTAATGGCAGCCTCTGAACAATAGGCAGCTATTCTATTAGAATTCTGCCAGCAGCCATGTAAGTGAGTTTAGAAACAAATTTTTACCCAATCAAGATCCCATTGGTGTCCAACACCTTGAGTGTAGCCTCATGAGAAATCCGGAAGTAGAGGACCCAGTGAAGCTGTGCCCAGATTCCTGACACACAGAAAATGTAAGATGATAAATGTGTGTTTTTTAAAGTCACTAAGTTTGTGACAATTTGTTATGCAGCGATAGATAGCTAATACAAGTTTTATTAATAATTATCCTTGGAAAACAGACATAATCTTGGAATACCTCAAGCAAACTGGGATAGATTGTCATCCTAATTGTAGTTCACATGTAGTGAAGCTACTGTTTTTAGAAAACTATTTGTTTAGGGCTGGCCCCATGGCATAGTGATTAAGTTCATGTGCTCTGTTTTGGTGGCCTGGGGTTTGTAGGTTTGGATCCTGGGCGTGGACCTAGCACCACTGGTCAAGCCATGCTGCATTGGCATCCCACATAAAATAGAGGAAAATTAGCACAGACGTTAGCTCAGTGACAATCTTCCTATGGCAAAAAGAAGATTGGCAACAGATGTTGGCTCAGGGCCAATCTTCCTCACAAAAAGAAACTATTTGTTAAATGTAATTTAGTTTCACCTACACCATTGTAGAAAAAGGAGCACTCATGATTAATGAAGAACATGTGCACAGAGAGTCTACGTACCTTAAAAGTGCACATTCTTACTTATGAACAAATAAAATGCTATTTCTAGGTAGGATGGAGTAGTTTGCAGAAGACAAATGTTTTCATGACAACAACTAGAAAAAAAGATAAAATGCAAATATTGTGTTTAAATACATGAAGAAGCAAAATGGTGAGTAGAGACTATAAACTTCAGGAGTTCCAAGAACCATGGAAAGAAGAGCTATCTTTTTGCAGCCACTGTCAGCCAGTGAGCAGTTGCCAATTTTGGATTCAGTCAAGAAACTGAGAATCAAGGTTTTTCTCAAACAAAGGGCTATGTTGAATGGAGACGAACAATATTTTTGCAGTCTTGTGAGGTTGGAATGACAAAATTGGAGATTTGAGGGCCTCAAACACACAGCCATTTTAACATCAAATTGTGAAGCTGTAAAGGGGCGAAAGTTAGAAGAAAAAGATGCAAACCTCTGAAAAATTGAGTTTAAT
Organism: Equus quagga; assembly: GCF_021613505.1. Lineage (NCBI taxonomy): Eukaryota > Metazoa > Chordata > Mammalia > Perissodactyla > Equidae > Equus > Equus quagga. The sequence goes on from NW_025803031.1 coordinate 19,264, forward strand.
TTGCAGCATCTCATAGTAATTGAATAAAAAGATTTCAGTCCAAGGCTCTATAGGAGTATAGCTTGTGAAATGCAGCTAAAGTAACGCTTACAAAGAAATTTTTAGTATTAAAGGTGTATGTGTGTGCATATGTATAGGTATGTGTGGTATATGTGTATGATGGTGTGTGTGTGTTTATGTACAAATAAACTGAAAATCATGATCTTGATCTGACCCTCCCCCTCAAAGAAAGAAAGAAAAATATGCATGTAAATATGTAAACTAATTAAGTAAAAAAAAAAGTGTAATATAGAAAATCGAGAAAGATATAGTTGGCTCTTGGAAGAAACTACTAAAACTGATAATTATGGTAATTCTATATCTTTAAAGAACTGATAGTGAAACAAAGAGAAAACACAATATAGCTATCAGAAATAAAAATTGGTGCACTACTCAGACATTTTAAAATGTAATATGAGAATATATACAAAAAAACTGGGGAAGATGCACCACCATGTAACAAGACTTGCATAAAGCTACAGTAATTGAGAGTATGGGGTTGTTATAAAGACAGACAAATAGACCAACAGAACAAAATAGAGTTCAGAAAGAGACTCACCTATATATATACAGTTATCTGACTTATGTCCAATTTAATAGTGCAGTGAATTTGGAGGGGGGCTTCAGTAAAGAGTATGTGGTCATTCAGATATTCAATTGAAAAATATATCAGCCCATGGATCAAAGAACAGTGAACTTTAAGTAGATTAAGTAGATTTAAGTAGATTAAGTAGATTAACTAATTAAGAATGAAGCTCGAAAACTACTCAGATTGATAACTGTTGAGAAAATTTATTTCCAGTAGATCTGTACTACAATAAATGTCAAAAGAATTCCTTCAAGTTTAAGAGAAATATTACCAGGTGGAAACTTAGATCTACAAAGAAGGAATAAAGATCATGAGAAAAAGTAAATATTGTGTAAATATAAAAGAGAAAACAACCTTCTTTAAAACTTCTTTTAATACTTTAAAAACATACAAGTTTTAGTAGAGCCACTGAAACCCATCTTTCTCACTGAATACAACTAAAAACTTTGAACAAAATACAAAAAGTAAATATCTGAAATACTGAAAAAGAAATAAAAGCAGATTTGGAAGGAAGTACCAAAACCTGGAGAAGTAACACATATGGGGATGATATTCCTGTATTTTTCCTCATTTTCCTTGTGACCTAAGAGTGAGCCACAGGCACAGCTGGTGCAGTAGTATGCCAGCAGGTCTAATTCCAAGAGAAACCTCATCTTTCCTCCCAGAAGACTGAAAAAGAGGAATTCCTGTGACTCAGAGAGTACGGGTTCAATTCCTACTAATTTTTTCTGTTTTGTTTTCCTTGTGGCTCACAAAAGGTGGTTCCCTCAGGAGAACAGGTACTATGTGGCACCAGAAGTTAAAACTATATTAGAAACACCATCTTTCTGGACAGAGGAATTGAACCCTAAGCTCTGAAAAAATGAGGGGTTCTATTCTCTTTATTTCTCTTCACTTTGCCATCAGGATGGCCCAAGTTGTGGGAATTGTACACTGGCACTGAAAGCAGCTTAAATTCTGAGAGAAACCCCATTTTGGGGCCCAAAGGATGATAAATGTAGTATCTTTGGACCACAGAATGTGGGGAATCATGGAGAAGAAAGAGCTGGAGAAGGGAACCCCATAATTCAGTGTATTAACTAGCATGACCCTGGGTTCACTGCTAAGCTTTGACTGTATGAACCAAACTCGAAGCATAATTTCAAAGACTTTGAAAATTAAATAATTTACTCCAGCATGTAAACCTCAGAAGAACCCTGAGTGATTCATGTGTAAGACAGATACAAAGAGACATAGTAAAAGCTTTTAAAACTGCACTTCCATTGGAGGAAAGACAATACTAGTAATCTGAATTGAATTGAATTGAGTGATTGATAGAACAAAGATCATCATCATCATCATCATCATCAACAATCTACATGGTTTTTTAACAGCACTAAGAATCTAAACAGCATAGTATTCAAAATGTACAATTTACAAACTAAAGTTACTTGACAAAGAAAGGACAAGGAAATGTGGCCAATTCTTTGTGAAAAATACAATATAAAGATGCTAACGCTGAGATAACCCACATATTGGAATTATCAGAAAAAAGACTTTAAAGCAGCTATTATAACAATGCTCCACTGGGTAAAGGTAAATACTCTTGAAATGAATTGAAAGTTGGACATTTTCAGCAAGAAGCAGAACCTGTAAATGAGAACTAACTAGAAATTTTACAGATGTGAAATAGAATATCTGGAATCATTTTAGTTGATTGGCCCAAAACCAGAGTGCAGATGAGAGTGAAAAGTCAGTGAATGTGAAGGTATATAATTACAAATTATCTAATTTTTCAAACAGAGGAAAAACAATAGTTGAAACATAAGAAGTATTCAGATAGCTGTGGGAAAATATCAAAAGTTCTAAATATTTGTCTTCACAGGTCAGGAGAAGAGAAAGATTGGTGCAAAAATAATTGACAGAAACATTTCAAAATTTGATGAATGGCATTAATTCACAGAATCAAAATCTCTGTGAACCACAACAGAATAAACTCACTGAATATCATATCCAGTCACATGATGAACTTCTAAAAGTCAAAGATAATGTCTTGAAAACAGCTAGAAAAAGGCAACATATAACATACAGAGGAACAATGATTTGAGTGACTGTGGATTTTTCAATCAGAAACTTTGAAAGCCAGAGGCAGTGGAACAACACCTTTAAGGTATAAAGGAAAAAATTATCAATCCATAATTCTATATCCAGCAAAAATATCTTTTAGGAATGCAGGTGAAATAAAGACAGTATCAAATGAAAAACTATGAGATTCATTACTAGGAGATACATTCTAAAATAAATGGTAAAGGGAGCTCTTCATGCTGAAGGGAAATTGCTATAGCAAAGAGAAACTAGGAACTTCAGAAATTAAATAGAAGCAAAAACTGATAACTACACAGATAAATACAAAAGAATAGTTTCCACTTCTAAATTCTTTAAAATATATATTACTGTTGAAAGCAATAATGTTAACATAGTATGATTCACAAAATATACAGAGGTAATTCACATTAAAACTAGAACATAAAGAGGAGACAATAAAGGCACAATTATGGATGGAAATTTTCTACATTTTACTTACAGTGATTGAATATTAAATCTGAATAGGATGTGAAAGGATAGGTATGCATTTTTTATTTCTATAGCAGCCACAAACATAATACAAAAGATATAGCCAAAAGCCACATCAAATTAAGTGGAATATTATAAAATGCTAGGAGAATTCATAAGAAGGCAAGAATGGGAGAACAAAGGGGAAAAAACACAAAGCCAAACATAAAAGAAATAAAAATTATATACCTAAGTTTAATAATATAAATAACTATATTAAATCTAAATGGTCTAAATATGCCAATTAAATGACCAAGATTGTCATATCAGATTTTTTTTAAAGTTCCAACTATATCTATTAGAAACCCATATTAAAAATAAACATAGATTAAAATAAATTAAATATATTATAAATTATAAATAATAAATAACTATAGCAGTGCAACACTAATCAACAGCTGGTTGGAGAAGCTATCATAATATCAAAAAAAGGTAGATTTCAAAACATGGGATATTATAAGGGATGAAAAAGGTCACATTCCTAAAGAACAATGTATATTTAAAAAATAATCAGGGAATATTATTATCAATTTCGTCAATAAATTCAACAACTTAGATGAAATGGACAAATTATTTGAGAGTCTTAAAATGCCAAAACTTATTCAAAGAAAAATGAACAATCTGAATAGTCCCATATCTATTAAAGAAATCATTTATATTTATAGTTAAAACTTTTAAACCAAGAAAATCCAGGCCCAATTGACCTCAATGAATTCTAGCAAACATTTAAGGAAGAAACAATATGAATTACACAAATTTCTTCCAGAATATAGAAGAAGGGGAAACATAGTCTACCTCATGTCCTAAGACCAACATTACTCTGATACCAAAACCAGACAAAGACATAATGAGACAAATATAGACCAAACTAGAAATCAACAGCAATTAATAACAAGGGGAAATAACAGAATGAAATCAATAACAAAAGGAAAAGTGGAAATCAATAACAGAAGGAAAAATGGAAAATTCAAAAATATGTGGAATAAACAACACACTCTTAAACACCCAGTTGGTCAAAGGATAAATCACAAAGTAAAAGAGAATTTTGAAAGGAGCTAGAGAAGAGAGACTCATTACATACAAGAGAGCCTTCATAAGGCTATTGGAGTTTCTCAGCAGAAGGCCAGGAGAGGAGAGAATTGGATAATACAATCAAAGTGCTGAAAGGAAAATAACTGCCAACCTAGAATAATATATCTGGCAAAACCGCACTTCAGAAATGAAGGAGAAATAAAGAACTTTTGAGACAACCAAAAGCTAAGGGAGTTCATCACCACTAGAATTGCCTTACAAGAAATGTTAAAGGAATTCTTCAAGTTGAAGTAAAAGGATACTAATTAGTAACGTGACATCATTTGAAAATATTAAACTCACCCATAAAGGTATGTATATAGTCAAATTCAGAATACTGTCAAAATCTAATACTGCAATGATGGTGCATAAGCCACTTTCACCTCTAGTAAAAAAGTTAAAAGACAAAACTGTTAAAAATACCTATAACTACAATAATTTGCTAACAGATATACAGTGTAAAAAGATGTAAATTTTGACATCAATAAAATAAAATGGGGAGGGAATAAGTAAAGTGTAGAGTTTTATGTAAGCCCAATGGGAACCACAAGAAAACCTCTCGTAGATACACAAAACATAAAAAGAACTGATTCAAAACATACCAATAAACAAAATCATCAAATCATAGAGGAAGACAGCAAGAGAGGAAAAAAAGAAAAAAGGAAATAATAAACAGTGAGAAAACACTTTACAAATGGCAATAGTAAGTCTGACTTATCAATAGTCACTTTAAATATGAATGAATGAACTTCCTCAAGCAAAATACATAGGGTGGATTAACAGGTAAAAAAACAAGATCTAACAATATGCTACCAACAAGACTCACTTTAGCTTTAAGGACACACATAGGCTGAAAGTGAAGGGATAGAAAAAGATATTCCATGCAAATGGTAACTAAAAGAGAACAGGGTGGCTCACTTATATCTTACATAATAGAGTTTGAGTCTAAAGCTGTCCCAAGAGACAAAGAAGGTCATTATATAGTGATAAAGGGGTCAACTCATCAAGAAGCTATAATATAAATAAATACATATATGCAGCCAAAATCAAAGTATCTAAATATATAAAGCAAATATTAACAGAACTGGAGAGAAAAAAAAGACAGCAAAACAATAATAGGAGAGGACTTCAATACCCCACTTTTGACAATGGCAAGTACATCTACATGGAAAATAAATAAGGAAAAAGCAGACATGAATAAAATTGTAGGTAAATGCATCTAACAGACATAAATGCAACGTTCCACCCAACAGTAGCAGACTATACATTCTTCTCAAGTGCACACTGAATATTCTCCAGGATAGATCGTATTTTGGCCGTAAAACAAGTCTTAACAAATTTAAGAAGATTGAAATTGTATCTAGTATCTTTTCCAATCACAATGGTGAGAAACTAGAAAGAGGAGGATAACTGTAAAATTCAAAAATATGTGGACATTAAACAGCACACTCCTCAACAACCAATGAATCAAAGAAGAAATCATTAAATCCCTAGAGACAAATGAAAATGGAAATACAACATACCAAAAACAATTCTAAGAGGGAAGTTAAAGCAGTAAATGCCTATGTTATTGTATACTGGAAATTTGGTCAGAAAGATCTCAAGTATTCTTGACACACACATGAAAAGCGGTAAGTATATGAGGTTATGTATATGTTAACTAGCTTAATTGTGGTAATCATTTCTCAATATATATATATGTATATCAAAACATCACATTGTATACCTTACATATAGAAAATTTTTGTCAATTTTACCTCAATAATGCTGGAAAAAATAAAAATCATGAGAAACTGTAGCAAATTGGTATCAATGAAATAAGTGGATAAGAAGGAAATTTTAAAATGAAAAAGAGTCATTGGAAAAAACAATAGAGGGAATAAAGGAATAAACTCGAGACTGAACATATTTTAAAGCTGAATTAATGAATTGGAAGATAGTTGAGAAAAACTCACAAAATTTACTTTAAACATTGCACAGAAAGATAAAGAGACAAAAATGAGAAAAGTGCAGTTAAAAGTCACAGAAAAGAGATTGAGAAGCTTCATCCTTTGTCTAACAAGAGTTCTAGAAGAAGAGAATGGGGGCAATAGTAAAGAAGAAATAATTGAAGAGATGGCAGCTGAGATTTTCCACAAGTGAAGAATGACATAAGACCATGGGTTGGAAGTTCACTCCAGAGTATTGTGCGGGGAATATAAAATAAATATATGACCCATAGACATATTATAATGAGACTGTAGAAATTCAGGGAAAATAAGCACTATTAACAGATTCCAGGGAACCTTCAAAGAAACAACTTAGATGACAGCCCACTCCTCAGTGACAACAATATGTGCCCAGAGATAATAGAGGGAAATAACTGTCGACTTGAATTTTATAGTCAAACTATCATTCAAAGATGAGGGCACAATGAAGACATTTTCAGTTAAGGGGACTAACAGCACATACCGTTCACAGACTCTCCTTCTCTAAAAGAAATCAACTGAGGGGCAGACAAGCATGGAGGTTAAGCACATGTACTCTGGAAACAGATTCCCTGGTTTTCATACCAGCTGAGCCACTTGCTGTGCAACTTTGGGAAAGTTACTTAGTGTCAGTGTGCTTCAGTTTCCTCATCAGCAAAATGGGGATGATAATAATAGTGATTGTATGAGGACTCAATCAGATCACATATGTAAACTCCTTAAGAATGCCTGGAATGTAATAAGAACTATATAAGTGTAAAATTTATTGTGGTCAGCAAGAAGGAAAAAAACACAAACAATGTGGGATATGAGAAACAGTAATGAGCATAAAAGTGAATAGAATTTTTAAGTAAAAATTTACAAAAATATCTGCTAGAATTCACCCATGAAGTCATCTGGTCTTGGGGTTTTCTTTGTTGGAAGCTTTTGATTACTGATTCAATATCCATATACTAGTTATAGATCTCTTCAGATCTTCTGTTTCTTCCTGATTTAGTCTTGGTAGGTTGTATATTTCTAGAAATGTATCTATTTTTCTTCTAGATTATACAGTTTCTTGGAGTATAATTGTTCATTGCAGTCTCTTAGGGTCCTTTTTATTTCTGCAGCATCAGTTATAATGTCTCCTTTTCCATTTATAATTTTATGTATTTAAGCCTTCTCTCTTTTTTCTTAGTCTAGCTAAAAGTTTGTTAATTTTATCTTCTGGACAAAGAAATTCTAGTTTTGTTGACTATGTCTATTATTTGCCCATTTCACTTATTTCTACTCTAATCTTGTATTTCCTTCCTTCTGCTAACTTTGGGCTTACTTTGTTCTGCTTTTTGAGGTTCTTTGGGGTGTACAGGTAGGTTACTTATATGAGATATTTCTTCTTTCTTAATGTATGCATTTATTGCAACACACTACTTTCTTCATAGTACTGTTTTTGCTGAACCCCATAAGTTTGGGCATGCAGTGTTATCATTTTCATCTGTCTGAAGATATTTTGTAATTTCTTTTTTGATTTTTTTTCTTTGATCCAATGGTTGTTCAAAAGTGTGTTGTTTCCTTTGCCATATATTTGTGAATTTTCTAGCCTTCCTTCTGTTATTGATTTCTAGTTTCATATCTCTGTGGTTGGAAATGATACTTGATATGGTTTCAATTTTCTTATATTTCTTCAGCCTGTTTTGTGACCTAACATATGATCTATCCTGGAGAATGTTCCATGTACATTTGAGATGAATTTGTATTCTGCTGCTGTTGAGTGGAATGTTCTGTCTATGTTATGTCCATTTGATGTACAGTGTATTAAAGTACTCTACTTTCTTACTTAACTTCTGCCTGGAAGATGTATACATTCTTAAAAATGGAGTATTCAAGTCTCCTACTATTCTTGTATTAATGTACTATTTCTCCTTTCAGCTATGTCAATGTTTGCTTTACATATTTAGAGGCCCTGATGTTGGGTGCATATGTATTTATAATTTTTCTATCTTCCTGGTGAATCAACACTTTTATCATTATACAATGTCCTTCTTTTCTCACATGACAATTTTTCACTTAAATCTATTGTTTCTAATAGAAGTGTAGCCACTTCTACTTTCTTTTGGTTACCTTTGGCATGGAATATCTTTTTCCATTATTTCACTTTCAATCCATGTGAATCCTTAAAACTTCAGTGAATCTCTCCAGTGAGAGCATATAGTTGGATCTTGTTTTGTCCATTCAGCCAGTCTATATCATTTGTTTAGGGATTTTAATCTATTTACATTTAAAGTAATTATTGATAGGGGCATATTTATTATTGTAATTTTGTTAATTGTTTTCTATTAATCTTGTAGTTCTTTGTCTGTCTTTTCTTCTCTTGCTATCTTTGTGTTTTATTCTCTTTTTATTTTTTGTATTAATATACTCCTATCCCTTCCTCTTATTCTTTTGTATAATTTCTACTGATATTTTTTGTGTGCTATCTTGGGGCTTACAGGAAATGTCTTATAGATATCAGTCTATTTTAAGTTGATACCAACTTAAGTTAATTCACATAGAAAAACTAGTCTTTAACTGCTTCTCCCTCAACATGCTTTATTTTTTGTTGTCACAGTTCACATCTATTTCTATTGTGTATCTTTTAACCTATTTCTTAGTTGTAGTTATTTTTAATCCTTTGCCTTTTAATGTTTATACTAGAATTAAAATTTGTTTTTCCATCACCATTGCAGTAATACAGTGTACCTTTTTGTCTATATATTTACCTTTACCAATGTACTTCCTACTTTCTTATGCTGTATGTGTTGCTGTTTAGTGTCCTTTCATTTCAGCTTGAAGAATTCACTTTAGCATTTCTTGTAAGGCTGGGTCTAGGGGTGATGAACTCCCTCTATTTTCTGTGTGAAAGTCTTTATCTCTCCTTCATTTTGAAGTAATGTTTTGCTAGGTAAGGTATTATTGATTGGCAGAGGTTTGGTTTTTTCCTTTCAGCATTTAGCGTCTATATTAGTTCACCCCCTTATGGCCTAGAATATTTCTGCTAAAAAATACTCTGACATTCTTATGGAAGTTCCCTTGTATGTGATTATTTGCTTTTCTGTTGCTGCTAGAAAATTCTTTCTTGGTTTTTGGCTTTTGACAGTGTTTTGGTAATGTTTCTTGGTGTGGATATTTTGAGATTCATTTTATTTGGTGATGTTTTGGCTTCTTGGATCTGGATGTCATTTCTTTCCCCAGGTTTGGGGAGTTTTTAAGCCATTATTTCTTTGAAGATGCTTTCTGGTCTTTCTTCTCCTTCTGGGACACCCATAATGCATATAATGGTCTGCAAGATCATATCCCAGATGTCTCATAAGCCTTCTTCCCTCTTTTTTCTTTTTGCTCCTCTGATTCAGTTATTTCCAATAACTTGTTTTTGAGCTCACTGATTCTTTCTTCTGCTTAATCCAGTCTGCTGTTGAGCTCCTCTAGTGAATTTTTCAGTTCAGTTACTGTGGTCTTTAACTCCATGATTTCTACTCAGTACTTTTAATTATTTTTTGTCTCTGCTGAAATTCAAACTTTGTTCATGAATTCTTGTCTGGACATCTGTGAGCATCTTTATGACAGTTGTTTTGAATTCTCTGTCAGATAAATCATGTAGCTCCATTTCAACAAGGTTGGTTTCTAGGGAATTATCTTGATCCTTTGTTTGGAACATCTTTGCCTGCTTTTTATTTTTCTTAACTCTCTGTGTTGGTGTCTGTACATGAAACAAAGCAGGCATCTTTAACAATCTTTACTGACTAGCCTTGTACAGAAGACTCCAACCAATCAGCCTGGCCAAATATCTGGGGCATCTACCAGCTCTTTTCCTCCTAAGAGAGAAGTAGGCAGCTGTGGTTTCAGTCCATTTATTCTGTACTGATCCAGGCAGAAGTTATATAGTATCTACCAGTCCAAATTGCCATCTCCATTCTCTCCTGGCAGATAGACTGTGCAGGACTGACCAGAGCTCCAAGACAAGCAAAATGGAAGCAAGTCCTCTGGGGAGCCCCCTTATAAAAGTTGGGGTGCTAGACACATGAACCAATCCCTTCACTCCCATGGGAGAATCTGGGAACTAGGGGAGGTCTCTTCCTATCATATGATGTTGTGCCAGTGGCAGGAATTCTGGTAAGTGGTGTCCAAAATCTCACTTCCAGCCTTGGTGAGTTGTGTCTACCTGGAGTGCAGGAGCCTTTTGTTAAATCAGTCTGTTGGGGGAGAAGGAGGGTCCAGTGATTCCTACTCCACCATCTTGCTGATGTCACCCTCGAATTTATGCCATAATTTTAAAGGCTTTCTCTGAAGAAAGTGAGCACAGTTGTTAGCCTTGCTTACCTAAGAGCAATAGTTAATAGGGAAGTTTTGTCATTTTCATAGTATAGACAGTAAACATTTAATGTGTGGTAGTGGTTGAGGTCAATTCAATGGCGTTAAGTGTTATATGACCTTTGGTTTCTTAAAATACTTTATATTTGTAATAGCTTTCATGTTTACACATATTAGAAATGTGATCATACTCTGCTGTAATTTGTTTTTATATCCCTAAATTGATATTTTAATTGACTACAAATATACCTCTATATCATCATACCTAATAGTTAGAGAGCAGCAATTGTATACACCCTAATACTTTTCCATATCTCTTAATGAAGTTTATTTTGAATGTAAGCTTCATATTTGTCTCTGTTCTGGCACTGCAAGTTCCTCAAGGCACATAGACTCAGTGTGTGGAGAACATTTTCTCTAGTACTTAACTACTATACCTGATATATTGCAAGTGTTCAAAGAATAATAATTAACTGAATTAATATTGAAAGAATGCATGGGTTCTATATCCCAATAGCTACCATCATTTACTGCATTACTGAATTTTAAATTATTATAGTTAATCCTTTAAGATATTTACATACTCTTTTATTTGTACATCATGATTCTTTTGATTTTGTCAAAATACTTAAAGCAAATAGAAAATTATAGAAGGTAATATAATAAATATTCATCTATTCACTTTTGTAAAATCATATTATTTTTCTATTTTCCTTCAAGTCTCTTTAAACTTATTATTATAGAGACCTTTAAAGTATTATAGATTACCATTCTTATACTCTCACTGTTCAAGGTAATCATTATCTTGAATTTGTTGTATAGCAGGCTCATGCATACTTTTGCATAGATAGATAGATAGATAGATAGAGTTAGAGATAAATAATAGATACAGGACAACTGTCCCTGACATCCTGGACCTGACCTAGTACTATTAGCTCAGCCTGGGTGTTATTGCAAGCTGGACTGGCACTCACAGCTATGTTTTGGTGTTTTCCTGTTGAAAATAAACTATTTCATGGCATATTAACATCAGATAAGGCCATTCTGTGACCATGGTGGATCAAGACAAAAATAAGGCCATCTGTATTCATTCATGAACACATACAACATTACCAACGGCCAAACCACAAAATATTGAACATACACATACCTGTATAAAATGAGTTACTGCTTTTTCTTTACAAATTGTACCTTTAGCCTTGCTCTAGTCTTCTCTCTTTATAGATAAGAATTTTTCATTTTAATTTGCCTTTTATTTATAATAATTTGTATTAATATTTACATGAGCTTTCCCATTTCATTTTCAAAGTAAAGTACTAGAAACTTTCTTTCCATGACCCTTTACTAATGTATCTCTTAGAGGTTTTTCCCAATGTTTTCTCCATGACATGTCTAGTATTTTCATCTGTATGACTCACCTTGGTTATTCCCTTTTCTGGATTTGAACTTTTCTACTTTTTTCAACTTTAAGCTCCATCAAGAGAGTCTACCATCTTTTTTTCCCTTTCCAGTGTTCCCCAAATGCCTCTCATTTATTTTTATTTCCTATATATTCTATGTTGCTTTTTTGTTCAAAATAATGACTACATCATAATTACAAGTGTGGTTCAATGAAGAGAATTTGACTAAGAAGAACATGGTTATTTCCATTCAAGATGTTTTCTGGAAATTTTTTTTTGTAGTTTTATTGTTTTACACACATGCATACACACACATATATATATACACACACACACACTTCTTTTATTGCAGCAACATTGGTTTATAACATTATATAAATTTTGGGTGTACATCATTATATTTCGATTTCTGTATAGATTACATCATGTTTATCACCCAAAGACTAATTATAATTCCTCACCATACACATATACCTAATCATGCCTTTTGCTTTCCTCCCTTCGCCCTGCCCCTCTGGTAACCATGAAACCAATCTGTGTCTCTATGTGTTTATTTGTTGTTGATTTTATCTTCCATTTATAAGTGAGATCATAGGGCATTTGACTTTCCCACTCTGAGTTATTTCACTTAGCATGATACCCTCAAGATCCATCCATGTTGTCACAAATGGCCAGATTTAATCCTTTTTTATGGCAGAGGAGCATGCCATTGAGTATATATACATCTTCTTTATCATTTCATCCCTTGATGAGCACCTAGGCTTCTCCCAAGTCTTCACTATTGTGAATAATGCTGGAATGAACATAGGGGTGAATATAGCATTATGCATTCATGTTTTCATGTTCTTTGGATAATTACCCAGCAGTGGAATAACTGGATGATATGGTAGTTCTATTCTTAATTTTTTGAGGAATATTCATGCTGTTTTCCATAGTGGTTGCACCAGTTTCCACTCCCACCAGCAGTGTATGAGAGTTCCCTTCTCTGCACATCTTCTCCAACACTTATTGTTTCCTGTCTTGTTAATTATAGCCATTCTGGCAGGCATGAGGTGATATCTCATTATAGTTTTGATTTGAATTTCCCTGATAATTGTGATGTTGAACCTCTTTTCATGTGCCTGTTTGCCATCTGTATATCTTCTTTGGAGAAATGTCTGTTCAGATCTTTTGCCCATTTTTAAATTGGGTTGTTAGATTTTTGGTGTTAAGATGTATGAGTTGTCTATTTTTAATATTAACCCCTTATCAGATACATGGTTTGCAAATATTTTCTCCCAATTGTTAGTTTGCCTTTTTGTTTTCTTGATGCTTTCTGTGCTGTGCAGAAAAATTTTAGTTTGATGTACTCCCATTTGTTTATGTTTTCTATTGTTTCCCTTGCCTGATCAGATGGGGTACTTGAAGATACGCTGCTAAGACTGATGTTGAGGAGCGTACTGCCTATGTTTTCTTCTAGAAGTTTCATGGTTTCAGGTCTCACATTCAAGTCTTTAATCAATTGAGTTATTCTTTGTGTATGATGTAAGATAAAGGTCTACTTTCATTCTTTTGCATGTGGCTGTCCAGTTTTCTCAACACCATTTATTGAAGAGACTTTCCTTTCACCATTGTATATTCTTGGCTCCCTTGTTGAAAATTAGCTGTCCACAAGTGTGTGGGTTTATGTCTGGGATCTAGATTTCGTTCCATTGATCTGTATGTCAGTTTTTGTGCCATTACCATGCTGTTTTGATTACTATAGCTTTGTAGTATATTTTGAAATCAGGGAGTGTGATACCTGCAGCTTTGTTCTTTTTTCTCAGGGTGTCTTTGGCTATTCAGGGTCTTTTGTTGTTCCATGTAAATTTTAGGAATTGTTGTTCTATTTCTCTGGAAAATGTTATTGGAATTTTGACGTGGATTGCATTGAATCTGTAGATTTCTTTAGGAAGTATGGACGTTTTAACTATGTTAATTCTTCCAATACAAAAGCGTGGAATAGCTTTCCATTTCTTTGTGTCTTCTATTTTTTTCAACAATGTTTAGTAGTTTTCCATGCAAAAGTCTTTCACCTCTTTGGTTAAGTTCACTAGGTTTTTTATTCTTCTTGTTTCAATTATAAGGGGGATAGTAGTCTTAATTTCTCTTTCTGCTACTTTGTTCTCAGTGTATAGAAACACAACTGAGATATTTATGTTGATTTTTATCCCGCAACTTTACAATATTCATTTATTATTTCTTAAAGATTTTTTGGTGGATTCTTTAGGGTTTTCTATATATAAAATCATGTTATCTGCAAATAATGACAGCTTCACCTCTTCTTTCTTTTTTTTAAAGATTTTATTTTTTCCTTTTTCTCCCCAAAGCCCCCCGGTACATAGTTGTATATTCTTCGTTGTGGGTCCTTCTAGATGTGGCATGTGGGATGCTGCCTCAGCGTGGTTTGATGAGCAGTGCCATATCTGCTCCCAGGATTTGAACCCAGGAAAACCTGGGCCGCCTGCAGCGGAGCACGCGAACTTAACCACTCGGCCACGGGACCAGCCCCTCACTTCTTTCTTTCTAATTTGGAGCCCTTTCATTTTTTTTCTTGGCTGATTCTTCTGGCAGGACTTCCAATACTAGCTTAAATAAGAGCGGTGAAAGTGGACATCCTTGTCTGGTTCCTATTCTTAAAGGATTAGCTTTCAGTTTTTCTCGGTTGAGAACTACATTAGCTGTGCATTTGTCATCTATGGCCTGTATTATGTTGAGGTATTTTCCTTCTATACCCATTTCATTCAGAGTTTTCATCATAAATGTATGCTTTATCTTGTCAAGTGCATTCTCTGCATCTATTGAGATGATCGTGTGACTTTTATCATTCGTTTTGCTAATGTGGTGTATCCCATTGACTCATATGCAGTTGTTGAACCACCCCTGCATCACTGGAATAAATTCCACTTCATCATGGTGTATGATTGTTTTGATGTATTGTTGTGTTCAATTTGCTAGTATTTTGTGAGCGTTTTTGCACCAATGTTCATCAGTGATATTGGCCTGAATTTTCTTTTTTTGTGTTGTCCTTGTATGGTTTTGGTATCAGGATAATGTTGGCCTCATAGAATGCGTTAGGAAGCTTCCCCTCCTCTTCAAATTTTTGTAAGAGTTTGAGAGGCGTAGGTATTAAGTTTGCTTTGAATGTTTGGTAGAATTCACCAGGGAAGCTGTCTGTTTCTGGACTTTGATATTTTGGGAGAATTTTGGTGACTGTCCTGATCTCCTTAGTGCTGATTGGTCTATTCAAATTCTCTATTTTTTCTTGATTCAGTTTTGGAAGGTTTTATGAACCTGAGAATTTATACATTGCTCCTAGATTATCTAATTTGTCAGCATAGAGGCTTTGCACTATTCTCTTATAATCTTTTGTATTTCTGAGGTATCTATTGTAATTTCCCCTCTTTCACTTCTGATTTTATTTATTTGAGACTTCTCTTTTTTTTTAACATGGTTAGTCTGGTTGAAGGTTTGTTGATTTTGTTTATCTTTTCAAAGAACCAGCTCTTGGTTTCATTGATTTTTCTCTCTCTCTCTTTTAGGTCTCTGTTTCATTTATTTTTGCTCTGATTTGTATTATTTCCTTCCTTCTACCGAGTTGGGGCTTTGTTTGTTCTTCTTTTTCCAGTTCCTTTAGGTGCACTATTACATTGTTGAATTGAGGTTTTTCTCCTTTGTTGAGGTAGGTGTGTATTGCTGTAAACTTCCCTCTCAGAACTGCTTTTGCTATACCCCATAAATTTTGACATGACATATTTTCATTTCTCTCCAGGTACTTTTTTAATTTCTCCTTTGATTTCTTCATTGACACAATCATTATTCAGTAGCATTTTTTAATCTCCACTTGTTGGTGGGTTTTCTGATTTTCTTCTTGTAGTTGATTTCTAATTTCATATGGTTGTGGTCACAAAAGATGCTTTATATTATTTCAAT
This sequence comes from Equus quagga, assembly GCF_021613505.1. Classification (NCBI taxonomy): domain Eukaryota; kingdom Metazoa; phylum Chordata; class Mammalia; order Perissodactyla; family Equidae; genus Equus; species Equus quagga. The sequence goes on from NW_025803031.1 coordinate 35,199, forward strand.
CTTCTTGAATCTATTGAGACTTGTTTTGTGGTCTAATATGTGATCAATCCTGGAGAAAGTCCCATGTGCATATGAAAAGAATGTGTATTCTGCAGTTTTGGGGTGGAATATTCTGTATATATCTAAGTCCATCTGGTCTAATATGTCATTTAAGGCCAATGTTTCCTTATTGATCTTCTGTTTGGATGATCTATCCATTGGTGTATGTGGAGTGTTAAAGTCCCTTACTATTATTGTGTTGCTATTTCTCATTTCATGACTGTTAATAACTGCTTTATATATTTAAGTGCTCCTAGGTTGGGTGCATAGATATTTACAAGTGTTCTATCCTCTTTTTGGAGTGTTACCTTTACCATTATATAGTGTCCTTCTTTGTTCCTTATTACGGTTTTTGTTTCAAACTCTATTTTGTCTAAGTATTGCTACTCCAGCTTTCTTTTCATCACCATTTGCATGGCGTATCTTTTCCATCCCTTCACTTTCAGTTTGTCAGTGTCTTTAGTTCTGAAGTGTGTCTTTTGGCTAGCGCAAATATGGGTCACTGTCTTTATCCAATCAGCCACCCAATGCCTTTTGATTGGAACATTTAGTCCATTGAAATTTAAAATAGCCATTAATAAGAATGTACTTATTGCCACTTTTTTTTTCTGGGTGTTTTAGTAGTTCCTCCTGTTTCTTTCTTCTTCTCTTGCTCTCTTCCCTTGTGGTTTAATGACTTTCTTTAGTATTATGCTTGGGTTCCTTTCTGTTAATTTTTTCTGTATTTATTATAGGTTTCTGGTTTGTGATTAGTATGAGGTTCACATATAATAACCTACATATATTGCAATCTATATTAAGTTGATGGTCTCTTTAGTTTGTCCTCTTGCCAAAAGTTCTATCTTTTACTCCCCTAATCCCACATTTTGTTTTTGATATCATTACCTAACCTCTTTTTTTGTGCGTCTGTATGTGTTACCCTCTTATCATGGAAATAGATAATTTTAGTACTTTTGCCTTGTGACCTTCATATTAGCCTCATAAGTGGTTGATCGGCTACCTTTACTGTATGTTTGCCTTTACCATTGATTTTACTGCTTTTTTAAAAACACTTTTCTTATTTCTATTTGTGGCCTTCTTTTTCCCACTTAAATAAGTCCCTTTAGCATTTCTCGTAAGGTTGGTTTCTTGATGATAAACTCCTTCAGATTTGCTTGTCTGGGAATTTCTTTACCTATCCCTCCATTCTCAATGAAAATCATGCCATTTAGAGCATTCATGTCTGTAGTTTTTTTCCCCTCAGCACACTAAATATATCATGCCACTCCTTTCTAGCCTGTAAGATTTCTGCTGAGATGTCAGCTGATAGCCTTATGGGGTTTCCTTTGTAAGGAACTTGTTGCTTTTCTCTTGTGGTTTTAGGATTCTCTCTTTATCTTTCATTCTTGACATTTTGATTGTAATGTGTTTTGGTATGGGCCTCTTTGAGTTTATCTTGTTTGGTGCTCTCTGTGCTTCCTGTACCTCGATGTCTGTTTCCTTCCTTAAGTTAGCAAAGTTTTCACCTATTATTTCTTCTAACAGATTCTCTTCCCCTTTGTCTCTCTCTTCTCCTTCTGGGACACCTATAATACAGATGTCAGTGCACTTGATGTTGTCCCAGAGGCCCCTTAGACTGTTCTTGTTCTCTTTAATTCTTTTTCTTTTGTCTGTTCACCTTGGGTGATTTCCTCTAGCCTTTCCTCCAGCTCACTGATCCATTCTTCTGTGTCATCTACTCTGCTATTGAGTCTCTCTAGTGAATTTTTCATTTCCAGTATTGTATTCTTCATTTCTGATTGGTTCTTTTTTATATTTCCCAGTTTTTTGTTGAAGTTCTCACTATGTTCATCCATTCTTCTCCCAAGATCAGTGAGTATCCTTATGGCTTTTAGTTTGTACTCTTTGTCAGTTAGATTGTTTACCTCTGTGTTGTTTTGTTCTTTTTCTGTAACTTTGTCCTATTTCCTCACCTGGAATGTATTCCTTTGTCTCCTCATTTCTCCCCTTTCTCTGTGCTTATATCCATGTATTAGGTAGGTCAGCTATGTCTTACAATTTTGGAGAGGTGGCCTGATGTAAGAGATGCCTTATGAGGCCCAGCAGCAGCAGTTTCAAATGTTACAGGAGTGTCCCTTATATGGGCTACATGTCTCCTTCTGTTGTGGCAGAGTTGCTCTTGCTGTAGCTGTCCAGGAATACTAGGTTGTCCCCCTGACCAGCTGGTTGTAATTCTCAGCTGCATGTAGCTGCTATGGACCCTTCAGTCACTTTATCAGGCATGGGGAGTCCCAGCTCAGTTGACTTCAAGTTCTAATAGCACATTACTGTTGTAGTTTTTCTCTTGAGTGAATAGGTCCCCAGTGTGACTGGTTGCTAGGGTCAGGGGCTTACAATTGCTGTAGGTGTCCAGTCTGCAAGGCTGTTGTCAGGTCTCTTAGGATGACAGCTGAGTGGGGACAGCCCCAGACATGGGAGCACCCAATTATTTCAGGCTTTAGAAGGTGGAGCTGATCCCCTATGTGACTGAGAAGCACAAGTCTGCTGCAGCTGACAAGTCCCACTGCCCAAATGTCCACACACCCCATCAACACAGTCTTGCCCTGTGTGCAAGCCCCAACCCACTGAAGTGGACGCAGTCACCCTGGTTCAGAGGCCCCACACACTCCACCAATGAAGGCCCACCTCTAGTGCATGCCCTGCCCCACAGAGGCAGACCCACTTGCCCAGCTGCAGTGGTTCCAGGAACCTGACCTATGTGGGCCCAGAAGTTGCCCAAGGTCTTGCTGTTGGGTGGAGCCAGTCCCTACAGTGGGCTGCCTGACCTGGCTGAGCTGGGTTAAATTGATGCTCTAGAGGGTGAGGCAGGTCCCTGTGCTAACAGGCCAGGGGAAAATTCAAATTGAATCTGCCAGCATCTCTGTCAGCACACTTGTAGTAGGTCACAATAATGGGCTGCCACCAATGTCTCAGTCCCTGGAGAGGTCTCACCTCTCACTGAGATGCACCCAGAGTCTATCAGGGAGTGTCTTTTCACCAAAGAACTGTGCACCTTTCTTTCTAGTGATTTTAGGTTGCTTTCTGAAACGTGCAAATTTGTGTGTGGGCCCTTTAAGAGAAGGCTTTTCCCCCCCTTATGTCTGATAGCTTTCTGGGGCTATTCCTCATTGTAGTTAATAACCAGCAAAGCCAGATATTATGATACTTGTCTCAGTTGTGCTGAGTCCAAAACAGCTTATTGTGGTAACACTCCTCTGCTCAGATCTCCCACTCCTCCATAGAAGGATTCATATCTTAAGATTGCTTCTGGCCAGCCATGAAGTGCCACGCCTGGAAGGTGGCCTTTTTCTCTCCAGAAAGGAATTTCTGCCTCTTCCACCTCAGTCAGCACTGTCCCTTCTTATGGGGGTTCTTTTTATCCAGTTTTCCGTTTTCTCTCAGGGGTAATTGTTCCAAGAGTAGTTGTAAATTCATTGTGTCTCTGGGAGGAGGTGAGTTCAGAGTCTGCCTATGCCACCATCTTGACACTGTCACATGTGGAAAACTTTAACTTGGGTTCTCTACCATGTCTTTTTAGTAGAGTTCCCATTGCTGTGCAGATAATCCTGATCCAATCTTCCATTAGAAGAGAATAGGCAATAAAGAGGCTGAGTTAATGTCTTCTTTCCATGGGCCTTTATAAACGACCAATGCCAATGTACTTCATTGGTCAAAGAAAACCTTGAGGTTCAATCTGCTTTTGCTTTTTTTGTATTACTAAGGTATTCCTAAGTATATTTAACCTGATCTTGTCCATCACTTTGCTCTTTCCAACTGTAGCACTGTTTCTTCTTTTATTCATATTTTAATATTCACAAAGATTAATTCTTCAAGTTGTTCTTCCTTTTGAGTCTCTGAACCAGGAATTTTTCAATGAGGGATAAATAATAAGGGCTTACTCTTATTCTCGCATTAATTTTTAAAATCATGAACAAACACTTGTGTAGTAATTAGGAATCTTATACCACTTTTGTACCTTTATATTTTATTTTATTTTAATTATCATATTTTATTCTATTTCTTCCTAATATAAGAATTATTATTCAACAAGAGATTTACTGATATTCTTCATCCTTTTTAATATATAAGAATGCTGAAAAAAGTTACTCACATAAATAAGTTGATGTGAAAAAATTAATTAAATTATGATGACTTCACACAATCTTTCTGAATTTCTTCCCACCTAAATGCTCAAAATTACATATTAATCAATTATTAAAAATAGTTGTTCATGATGAACCAGCTAATGATTCAATTGGATCCTCTTGCAATATTTTTCAAAGTAAAAACTGAAAACCACCAGACTTGAAAAACTATTTGTAAGCATTCATTGGAGTTATTTGCTTTCTAAATTCTTGTAACACATGCAAAAATAATTTACGAAGAGTTTTCAAATGAAGAGAACTTTAAAAGTTGTGTTTTTTTTTTTTTGAGGAAGATTAGCCTGAGCTAAGATCTGCCACCAATCTTCGTCTTTTTGCTGAGGAAGACTGGCCCTGAGCTAACATCAGTGCCCATCTTCCTCTACTTTATATGTGGGACGCCTGCGACAGCATGGCTTGACAAGCAGTGCATAGGTCTGTACCTGGGATCTGAATAGGCAAACCCCGGGCTGCTGAAGCAGAACATTCAAACTGAACCACTGCGCCACCGGGCTGGCCCCCTTTTATAAAAAAGTTTTACAGCACTTTTTCAGAGATATGTGTTGAACCAGATATACTTATGAAGGTTGGGAAGTTTTTGTAATTATAATTTCAAAATAACTGTATCAATATAATCTGTTTGATTATTATTTCATATATATGTATTTTATGTTTGTATAATATACATACTTTTGAACATATGTGTAATTAGTAAAAATGTATCTTTTTACTGATTTACAAAAACTTACAGGAAGTCAAAAATCATATTTAAATATAAGAAACCAAATAATAAAAACCTAAGCAACGTAAAAGGGGCCAAGAAAATTATAAAATAGATTAATATAAGGTAATCACCAGGATAATGTTCCTCATTTATTCTCTCAGGTTAGTAAATTTATTTCCACCTCCTCCCCTTTTTCAGAAAAACTCAATAAATATTCTCTGACAACCCTTATTCATGCATTATGATGCCTTTTCTTTCTCTTTTCTCATTATCATGACATCTCCTGTTTCCACACTTGGATGTCATCTCTTGGTTCTTTGTTCTGAATGTCTGCTTTCCCTATTCATTTTTTGGCCTCCAAACTTCTGTCATCTAAAGTTCTCCTAAATTATCCTTCCCTGCCTTTCCATCTTGCCCATCCTTCTTTTTACATTTGACGGTCTTCCTTCCCTATCAACAATAGTTTATTCTGTCTTCCCGATGCTCACTATAGAAAAACACAAAAACCAAAATTATGCATCGGTCCATTGATGAAAATTTTGTGAACAGAGGAAGAAAGAACAAAGCCCTCAATTGCTACAGCAGCAGTGATTTAATGTTCTCTAATTCAGTGTTTGTGGTGACTTTATACAACATAGCTACTGCAATAATGAAGAAGAGTTTATATGTTTAGTGGGAGCCAAAGACCATATTAAAGCTAACAACTCAAATGATAAAAGCCTAAAATAAAAATGAGACTGAGAACATATTTATAGGTAACCACCAGATTCCTAATTTTTTTCTTAATTCTGTAAATTCACTCCTTTTTCCCTAATTTTAACTTAATATAGTTTATTTTTAAGGAAAAAAGTGAGCTTCCCACCGTTTCTGTACTATATGCTTCTATGTATCTCCATTGTTTTAAATTTACATTCACATTTTTCAAAAAATGTGAATTTCCTCCATATTTATCATGATATTTAGTTACTCTTTCAATTTTATTTTTGAGCAAAGCTTCAAAAACATTTGGTAAATTATCTCTGACAAATAATTAACAGAAAACAATTGTAACATTGTGAAGTGAAGCATATGGTAACTAGTCTATTTGTAACAGTCATTTCAAAAATATATACATATATCATATTTTCACATTGAAACATTAAACTAACAATTATATATGCCAAATATATCTTAATAAAGCATGAAAAACAATAGGTCGTTTTCCTTCCTTTCATGTGATATGGTAGAGAAAAGCTTCATTCAGACATGAGCTAAAACAGAAACTTAAATACAACAATGTTGTGCATTAAATATGCAGAGAGTGGTCATGAAGAGGCATCCAGGAACCTAACCTTATATTCTCCATAAGAGTAGTATTTCAGTATACTTTAATTCAGTGTTTGTGATGATAATAATAGAAACCCAAAAACTCCAAAAAGGGAGCAAAAATATGTCTTAAAGATAACCACCAAAATTATTATTTCCAAATATTTTCTCAATTCATTAAATTCATTCCATTACTTGCCAATTCGTTTATGGTAGAATGTCTTGGATTAAACTAAGCTCTCAGCCAGTGTGTATAGGTATGTGTGTATGAGTGTGGTCATCTACATCTTGATGGTGTTAATTTAAAACATTAATGTTTCAATAAATTAGACTTCATCTTCCTGTTTACACCCAATGAAACTGACATTAGTCTTTCCTTTTTTTTTTTTTTTTTTGGAGGAAGATTAGCCCTGAGCTAACTACTGCCAATCTTCCCCTTTTTGCTGAGGAAGACTGGCCCTGAGCTAACATCCACGCCTATCTTCCTCTATTTTATATGTGGGACACCTACCAGAGCATGGCTTTTGCCAAGCAGTGCCATGTCCTCAACTGGGATCCTAACCAGCGAACCCCAGGCCACCGAGAAGCAGAACGTGAGAACTTAATCACTGCACCATGGGCCAGCCCCAGTCTTTCCTTTTTATTTTCAGAAGAACCTCAGGAAAAACTTGGTAAATTTTCTAATATCCATCCACTCCCAAAGCTCTTTAAAACAACTGGTTTCTTGGTGTCTAAGATTCTTTGCCTTTTTATCTATAAGCCATCCATTTGCATGCACTTCTCCTGGGTGGTTACTAGTCCCACCCAAATTGTATACTGTGGGACTTCTCCCATTATAACTTCCCTCAGTTTCAGTTTCTCTACCTTCCATCCTCTTCCTTTCCTTCTATTTTAATTGCATATCGTGTCTTCCCCATCACAGTTGCATCTTCTGTCTTGCAGATATTTCGCAGAGTTGCTTTAAAAAGTTGGTGAAGGGCAATATGTTCATATGCAAATAATTTCTATCCTATCAATATTTCTGAAAAACATCTGAACTTAGGACTTATTTCATATACTCAAAGTTTGAGAGCCCCTGAATATGTAATTGGTGGTTCCTGAAAAACTTAAAGAGGAGAGAAGACCAAAACGTGCTGAGTGAAATAGCTGTGTAAATTGTACTTTCAAAGTCTTTATTATATCTGATAAAACTCAGGGGTCAAGGGAGCTTAGAGTCACCATTCCTTACCCCTCAAACAAATTATCCAAATGTTCCCATGTACCTCAATATGTTGCAAGAATGGTCCTAACTTTTAAAAAATTAGAAATCATACAACTTACTCTTTGTTATTTGCCATTTTTATTGCCAAGTTAATAAAAGTAGGAGGCTGCAATTTTCTCAAAATATTTGTAGGACAATTATAAATGCAGTGGAAATTACAAAAATAATACATCAGAATTCTTAAAACTTTACGTAACAACACAGGCAGCTATTGCCCTGACATGTCTCCCAAAGGGAATGTACTGTGATTGTTACATTTTAACATCCTCATTTTCCAATGATGTTTTCCAATTATACACTTTATTTCTTCATAATGAAATTTAGAAATTTAGCTTTTCAGCGTACATAACAGGTTTCACATGACTGCTAGTCCAGATAGAGATTGGGACAGATGGGTGCCTTTACTGTCCCCTTCCTCATCACTTTGGAGTGCCTGACTCATATATGGCTGCATGTCTGCATCGTCTTCTGAAAAATGGGACAGCTCAACAAAGGAGGAGTGATTGAGATTGTTAATCCAAGAGGAAGTCCTAACATTCCTCCTCTCATGGTTTCCTTTCCTATCTTAATTCCTTTTGTACCAAGGAATGGAGGGATGTAAAACAAATGTGCCTCTGATGGGTGAGATGTCCTTTGGAACCTTAAGGTTCTGATTCTCACAAATATGGTTCACTTTGCATCACAGAGTAAATTATGAAAGGGTTTCAAATGGTGGTGCTCCTCCCATCCTGGCAATGTACCTTCCTTTGCAATAAATTGTTCCTTTCTTCCTTTACTTTACAGTGGAGACTGAACAAGACAAAGGTAAATTCCTATGATGTATTCCACTATTTACCTGAGACACTGTGTATGTCTCTTTCTGTGTGTGTGTGTGTGTTTGTGTTTGTGTATGTGTGTGTGGGTGTGTGAGAGTGAGGTCAGCTACACCTTGATAGTGGTAACTTTAGATAGTGATTTTTAAGAAATTTCGATTTGTGGTCATGTTTTCATCCAGTAAATTGACATCGAACATTACTTTTTGCTTTTTCAGAGGAACTTCAGAAAAACCTCTGTGGAGTCTATGATATCACTCTACTGCCATAGCTCCTTAGGATGACTGGTTTCTTGGCCTCTTTGAGATTGCCTGCCATTTTATCTCTAAGTCATCCATTTGCACGAACATCTGCTTGATGTTGACTGCTCCCTCCCAAATTGTATGCTGTTGGGCTTCTCCCATTTTAAATTCTGTCAGTTTCCATTCCTCTGCCTTCACTCCACTACCATTCCTGTTGTCATTAAGAAGTTGGGGAAATGAAGGACATTACGTTGATAGGCGTATGGTTTCCATTCTATATATATTTCTGAAAAACATCGGAACTTAAGGCTTTTTTTGTATATTCCATGTTTGGGGGCAAGGACTATGCAATTCATAGTTACCCAATACACTGAAAGTGAAGAGAAGATCCCAAACTGCTGAGTGAAGCATCTCTATGGATTGTGTGTTCAAAGCTTTGTTATAACTGATATCATTCATTGGTCAAGTGTGAGATGAGGGTCACTATCCCTCTGCCCTCGAACATAATACCCAAGTCTTCCCATGCATCTAAATAAGTTACATATTTCCTCCTAACTATTAAAAAATTTCCAACCACATTGATTGCTCTGTATTCTTTGGCATTTTTATTGCCACAATGATCAAATCAGCCAGCTGCAATTTCTTCAAAATATTGGTAGAAGAATTGTACAACCTAAGGATGGTTCCAAGTTAATGTAACTCAATTCTGAATGTGTTCTGTAACAATACAGGCAGTGATTGCCCTGCCCTGTTTCCCAAAGGACACGTAATAGAATCCTTACATTTTAATGTTCTCCTTTTCCAATGACGTTTTCCAGTTATGCTCTTGTTTTCTTTGGAATAGAATTTAAAAATTTATCTCTTCAATGTACAAAGCACGTGTCATATGGTTACTAGTCCAGAGAGAGATTGGGACAGATGGGTGCCTTTACTGTCCCCTTTCTCATCACTTTTGGAGTCCCTGTCTCAAGTAGGTGTGCATGTCTGCATCGTGTTCTGAAAAA
>NW_025803032.1:0-8335 GCF_021613505.1 Equus quagga
CAAAACAATCCTGTAGGATAATTAATCACATTAATAGTTAAGGAGAAAATAGAGAATCATCTCAATAACTGCTGAAAAGGCATTTTGAAAAATAACACCATTCTTAATTTTTTTTAAAACTCACTAAAATACAATTACAGGAAATTTTGGCTATTACCAACACTATTTGATATTATACTGGGTGTAACAGCCAATGTAACTCAACAAAAGAAATAAATTGGAAGTATTAGAATTTGGAAAGGAAGAAATGCAGAAGCAGGGCAGATGGTATAATTATGTGCCTGGAAAAACAAGGAGAGAAAAAGAAGAAATTCCCAAAATTTGAAAAAAAAAAATCCACCAAATGAGTATAACTTACATAAAGTTGGTAGCATAACAACAGAGAAAAATGGATATCTTAAGTGAATTTAAAACACAATAATACAATTGCAAATCAACTAGAATATATTCTAATTTTTAATTTTTTTTTTGAGGAAGATTAGCCCCGAGCTAACTGCTGCCAATCCTCCTCTTTTTGCCAAGGAAGACTGGCTCTGAACTAACACCCGTACCCATCTTCCTCCACTTTATATGTGGGACGCCTACCACAGCATGGAGTGCCAAGCGGTGCCATGTCTGCACCCGGGATCCCAATCGGTGAACCCCTGGCTGCCAAGAAGCAGAATGTGCGAACATAACTGCTGCGCCACTGGGCCGGCCCCACTAGAATATATTCTAGACACAAAAAGAACTGCAAAGAAATCTTAAGCTGCATTGAGTTGTAGTCATATTTTAGTAGTATTATTTCTAGCCCTACCCACTGAAAATGCCTATAACTAATAAAATCTAGTAGCAATATGAAAACTGATACTCAGGTTATAATCTCTAAAAAATGATTCATTGCTGAAAGAATCAGGGCTCTTTAGAAAAATGGTTATTTCTAGGCACAGTGTAGAAAACTTAAAAGATGAGGTTATTTCTAGGCACAGTGTAGAAAACTTAAAAGATGAGGCTTGGACATATTGTAGTGTAAGTAGACAAAGAAGCTCTCAAACACTAACGTAGCCATACCAAAAAGACAGAGGACACATCTGAAAGGGTTCTTACTAGACTAAGGTGAATCAACTGTGAAGTAAAAAGAATAATGAGTACAATGAGTTAAAATATAGCCAAGGGGCCGGCCCAGTGGTGCTTCCGTGACCCGGGGTTCACCGGTTCGGATCCCAGGAGCGGACATGGCACCGCTTGGCAAGCCATGCTGCGGTTGGCGTCCCACATATAAAGAGGAGGAAGACGGTCATGGATGTTAGCTCACGTTCCTCAGCAAAAAGAGGAGGATTGGCAGGTGTTATCTCAGGGCTAATCTTCCTCGAAAATAAAATATATCCAATACGTGAAGTACTAAACCCGTTGTTCACCACTGGAAGCTACTAGAACACCAAATCACTACTCTGAAATTTGTTAAATAAAATGAAATAATAAAGAATGCATTTCTCCTTTCCTATATGAGCTTTCTTTCAGGGAAGGGTATAAAATTTGAAGGAAACTCCCTTTTTAATGAGAAATTTAGGTAATAAAAGAAGAAATATTAGAATTACAACATCACCATTTTAAAACTCCTAATGACATAACAGATATAGGCAGTATAACTAGTGGATAACGAAACTATTAGATTAAGGTTAATGGAGAATTTTATAATGAAGAAAAAAGACTGACACAAACCTGACTTTACAGTTCAAACTCAGCATCAACATGTATTGCCTGCTATGATGTGATAAGAACTTATACCACATATGAAGAATTCCTGGTAAAAAAAGTTGAACTTGAATCCATTGAAGTCTTTAGGTCTAGCTACTACTCGCTCATAGGAAGTACCAAAAAGTAAGGAATGACTTAAACAAAACTAAAATTTGAACTCACGGCTGGCCTGGTGGTGCAGCAGTTGAGTTTGCCCATTCCACCTCGATAGGGTGGGGTTTGCTGGTTTGGATCCCAGGTGTGGACCCATGCACTGCTTGTCAAGCCATGCTGTGGCAGGTGTCCCACATATAAACTAGAGGAAGTTGGGCATGGATATTAGCTCAGGGCTAGTCTTCCTTGGCAAAAAAAAAGGAGGATTGGCAGCAGATGTTAGCTCACAGCTAATCTTCCTCCAAAAAAAAGAGAGAAAAAAATTTAAAAAATCAAAAATAAAATAAAATTTGAACTCAAACAATTTTAAACTTTTGAATATTCTATATCAAATTACCTGGTATCTCTAGCAAATTAATAGCTTTAAATGCCCACTAAATGGACCATTTGGGGATTATAAAATAGATAGTTTAAATCACTAAAATAATTTAAAGTGAGAGAGATGAATATTACAAAATAAAAGTGACCTGAGAGAATAACAAACAAACACAATGGCTGGATGTTGTTTTCATGGTGATAAAAAAAAAAAAAAACAACTGTAAAGAGACCACTTTGAGAAAGTGAAATCAATGATTCTATTAAATATAACTGGTCTAAACACAATAAGTAAAAGATAAAGATTTTCAGATTGGAAAGAAAGGGAGACCCCACAATATGCTTGCTGTTTACCAAAAAAAAAAAAAAAATTGAAATAGAAAGACACAGATATGACAAAGTGAAGGAATGGATGACAATATACCATGCAAATATCTACCAAAAGTAAGCTGGAGAAATATATTGATAAAGCTGATGTCAGAAAAGTAAATATTACCAATAATAAAGAGGACTATAACATAATAATATAGGAGTTAATTCACCAAGAACACATAATCTTAAAGGTGTGTTCACATATCAACAGAAATTCAAAACTCATGCAGAAGAAAATAATAGAAATAAAGGCAAAATAATGAAATCTACAATTTTAATTGATGAATTCAACTCATTTCTTCCATTAATCAGTATAAATGTAGACAGATAATCAGTAAGGAGATGGATGGCACTGAATAGCACTATTAACCAACTTGATCTTAATAACAAAAACAGCAGAATACACATTTACTTCAAAGTGCATATTCACCATTCACCATATTTGGATTAAGAAATGGTGAATTCTTAAGAGTTTTGATCATACCTACCATAATCCTTAGTAAAAAAGAAATTAACTGCAAAATCAATAGCCAAAAAATCTATAAAATCTCCCAAATATTTAGATATTAAATAACAAACAGAATAGACATTCTTGTCAAGTGACTATGGAACATTCCCCAAGATAAACTATGTCCTGGGCCATAAAAAATACATAAAAAAATGCAAAATGATTCAAATCATTCATACTATATTCTTGGATATTAATGGAATCAAAGTAGATATCAGTCACACAAAAGTATCAGGAAAAATCATGAAATATTTGGAAATTAACACAAACTTATAAATAACCCAAGGCCAAAGAAGAAACCAAAAGTGAAATTCAAAAATATTTTAAATTAATTAAATATATGAAAATAGCATTTCCACATTTGTTGGGTGCAGTAAAACAGTCCTTAGACACAAATTACAATTACACAGTCTTTGACGTAAGTTAGCATTATAAGTACATACATTCGGAAAGAAGAAACATCTCGAATCAATTACTTAATATACCCACCTAAAATATTGAACAAAAAATAACAAATAAAATCCAAGACAGGAAAAAGAAAGAAATAATGAAGAGTACAAATCAATGGAATTGAGAACAGAAAAAGGATAGAGAAAACAAAAGGGGACGAAGAACTGATTCCTTAAAAACAAAAACTCAATAAAATTGATAAACTTCTAGCCAGACTGATCTAGAAAGAAAAAGAGAAAACACACACATTACAAATATCGGGAATGAAAAAGAGGACATAATAGAAACCTGTAGACATTAAAAGGATAATAAGAAAATACAATAGACACCTGTATGCTCAGAAATGTGACAACTTAAAGGGAAAATTCTTTGTAGCACACAAGCTGCCAAAGCTCACTCAAAAGGAAATGGATAACATAAATATCCTTTTTGCTATGAACGAACTAGAATTCTTAAGAAAAATCCTTCCAACCCAGTAAAATCCAGAGGTAGATCACTTCATTCATGAATTCTACTAAACACTTAAGGAAGAAAATATGTCAGTCCTATAGAAATTCTTCCAGACTATGGAAAAGTATGAAACACTTCCCAAATCAGTTTACAAGGCCAGAGTTACCTTGATACCAAAAGTAGGCAAAGACCTTAAAACAAAATAGAACATTCTTTTTTTTTTTTTTTTTAAGATTGGCCCTGAGCTAACATGGGTTGCCAATCTTCCTTTTTTCTTCTTCTTCCCAAAGCCCCAAGTACATAGCTGTGTATTCTAGTTGTAGGTCCTTCTAGTTCTGCTATATGGAATACCACCTCAACATGGCTTGATGAGTGGTGCTAAGTCCATGCCTAGGATCTGAACCTGTGCAACCCTGAGCTGCCGAAGCGGAGTGCACGAAGTTAACCACTCAGCCATGGGGCCAGCCCCAAAATTGCAGATTCTTACATAAATACAGGTGCAAAAATACTCAACAAAATTCTGGCAAATCAAATTATCCATGATGACTAAGTGGGATTTATCCTTGGAATGCAAGACTGATTCAATATTTGAAAATTAACGTATGTAATTTACTATGTTAAAAGACTAAAAAAGTAAAATCATATTATCATCTCATTGGATGCAAAAAACACTGAGAAAAATTCAACTTGGCAGATTAAGAATAGAAGATAAAAAGGAGCCATCTCAGTAGCCTAGTGGTTAAGTTTGCATGCTTCACTTCGGCAGCCCAGTGATCGTGGGTTTAGATCCCAGGCATGGACCTACACACACCACTCACCAAGCCACGCTGTCACATCATCCCACATGCAAAATAGAGGAAGATTGGCACAGAAGTTAGCTCATGGTCAATCTTCCTCACCAAACAAAAATAAAGAATAGAAGACTACTCCCCCATATGATACCAGGCATCTGCAAAACCCTATAGCTAACATGACACTATCAGAAAAACCCAAACGATTTCCTCCCAAGAATCATGAAAAGGAAAAGACGGCCTCTCTCACAACTCATGTTCAACACAATATGATGTAGGTCCTAACTGAAGCAATAAGGCAAAAAACAAAAATTAAATGTATCATATTGGAAAGGATAGCATCAAAATGTCCCTATTCACAGACAAAATAGTTATGTACCTACAAAACTTCAAAGAATCTACAGAAACAGCTACTAGAACTAATAAGTGAATTTAATAAGGTCAGAGGATATATGGTCAAAAATTAATCACATATCTGTACACTAACAAGGAACAATTTGAAATTGAAATGTTTAAATGTTCCATTTAAACTAACAACAAAAATTATGAAATCCTTAGGCATAAAACTTATAAATGTGTGCTGTAGTGTGTTGAAACTACATAATACTGATTAAAAAATCAAAGGAAAATTAAATATGCAGAGAGATTATATCGTAGTCATGAGTTGGAAGACTCATTATTGTTAAAATCTCAAACCTCCTCAAGTTGATCTATAGATTCAACGCAATTCTAAACAAAATTCCACTACAACCTTTTCTGTAGAAATTGACAAACTGACTCAAAAATGTGTATGGAAAGGCAAACAAACTAGAACAGCCAAACTGATTTTGAAAAGAACAAAATTGAAGGACTCACGTTTCCTGCTTTCTAGACTCAATACTAAATATAGTACAGGAGAAAGGTTACACATGTAGATTAATGAAGTAGAATGGATAGTCTAGGAACAGACATACACATTTGATGATTTATGGCAAGTGCCAGAGGTAATTCATTGCAGAAATGATAGTCTTTTCGATAAACGGTGCTGCAGTAATTGGATATCTACTTGCAAAAAATGAACTTTGATCAGTACCTCAAGCCATAAGCAAAAGTTAACCCAAAATGGCTTATAGAGCTAAATGTTAACCTAAAAATATAAAACTTGTAAAAGGGAACATAAGAGAAAATCTTTGTAACCTTGGGTCAGGCAAGACTTTCCTAGCTATGACAATAAAAGCATTATCAATAAAAGGAAAAATTAGTGAATTTGACTCCATTAAAACTGAGAAATTCTGCTCTTCAGAGGATATTTTAAAGAAAATGAAAAGACAAGAAACAGACTGGGAGAAAATATTTGCAAATCACATATCTGATAAAGGACTTGTTTTCAGAATATATAAAGTACTCTTGACTTTCAACAATAAACAACTCACTATAAAATGGTCAAAAGAACTGAACAGAAATTTCACTAAGGAAGATATATAAATGGCAAAAAAGCACGTGATAAATGCTCAATATCATTAGCCATTCAAGACATGCAAATTAAAATCACAATAAGATATCACTACCGACCTATCAGAATGGCTAAAATAAAGAACGGACAAAAGTGGACAAAACCTAAGAATATCTTGTGTTGCTATTAGGAAAACAATATGCTATACTTTGGAAAAAAGTTTGAAAGTTTTTTTATCAAATACACGTATCGTAAAATCCAGCTCTTCCACTAGCATAACTTCTTTCCTACTAAATTCAAAATAGGTAAATACCGTTCAATAGTTTAGTTCTCATTCTATTGTGTTGGTATAGCCAGATTATTTGACTTGAGATATTGAGACACATTCACGTGGGGGACTTTTTATGTTATGCTTTAAGCCTAACTTCAGACCTTCTGAAAATTTTATATCAATTCTTAAGAGGATAGCATCCTCTTCCCAACAGAGGTAAAGATCATTGGACATTTTATCCCTTCTAAACACATTTATCACTGAGCCCTGGAATTGGAATATGTCCAAGACTAATTCTAGCTTTATTAAATTCACTGTGATTTTCACAGAATTTAAAAGTACATCTATATGTAAACATACTGCTAGGTCAAATCACATAATTAGGATCAGAGATATGGAAAAAAAATACCTTTAGAACCATTATGGTATTATTGCTAGTCAAGAATAACATAGCATCCCAGTCATTTTGTTCCAGCGAAGATTGATTCAGTAAGTATTTGCCAGCAAGGTTTTCTTTCCTTTTATTTAATACTCAATGTATTCTACCTTGAAGTGTGGTTAGATATGTTAAACATTTTATCACCAATTTCGATGAAATAACAAATTATTTATCCAATTTTTGGTTGTTTTCTTAATTTAGAGGATCCATTTTATGCCAAGAACTAGGAGTAAGGACACTTCAATTAATAATATAAAAAAAAAAATCACGTGAAAAGTCATGTCTGCATTGACCTTATATTCTTATAATAGAGTCAGACGATAAGCGGGCTATTTAATAATGTACTCATAATCTTAATCAGCACTTATAAGACAGCAAACAGGGTACTGTGACAGAAAATAAGAGGGAGAATTCCACTATGGATAAGGTTATCTGAGAAGGCCTTTATTAAACGGTGATGTTTAAGCTGAGATCCAAAGGATAGGAAGTTCCTACCATGGGAAGCACCATTACAGCTAGAGTCTCAACATTGAAGAGGTTAGCAAGTTAAAGACACTGAAATTTTCCTTTTTTGTGTTTTCCTCCTCTGGTTTTAGAATCAGGGTAATATTGGCTTCCTAGAGTGGGTTAGGAAGCATCCCATCCTCTTCAATATTTTGGAATAGTTTGAGAAGGAGAGGTATTAAATCTTCTTTTAATGTTTTGGAGAATTCTCCAGAGAAGCCATCTGGTCCAGGACTTTTGTTTTGAGGGAGGTTTTTGATTACTGTTTCAATCTCTTTACTTGTGATTAGTCTATTCAGATTCCCTATTTCTTCTTGATTCAGTTTTGGAAGGTTGTATGATTCTAAGAATTTATACATTTCTTCTATGTTATCTAATCTGTTGCCATATAGCTTTTCATCATATTCTCTCATAATCCTTTGTATTTCTGTGAAGTCCATTGGAATTTCTCCTTTTTCATTTCTGATCTCATTTATTTGAGTGTTCTCTCATTTTTTTCTTAGTGACTCTGAGTATCTTGCTAATAAATGCAAAAATCCTGAACAAAGTATTAGCAAATCAAGTACAATAATATATTAAAAGGATCATACATTATGATCAAGTGGGATTTATTCCAGGGATGCAGAGATGGTTCAACATCTGCAAATCAATGTGATGCATGCATTAACAAAATAAAGAATAAAAATAGCATGACAATCTCAATGGACACAGAGAAAGCATTTGACAAGATCCAACATCTATTTATGATTTAAAAAAATAACTCTGAATCAAATAGGTATAGAAAGAAAGTACCTCAAAATAATAAAGGCAATATATGGCAAACCCACAGCCAATATCATACTCAATGGACAAAAACTGAAATCCATTCCTCTCAGAACAGGAACAAGACAAGGGTGCCCACTTTCACCACTCT